>NW_021823401.1:463578-496078 GCF_901001165.1 Salmo trutta | reverse complement strand
AAATTATCCATCTCTTTTACCGGGTATTGTTACCTTAGGAGGCCTGAGGAACTACAGTACACTGCCTTCTAGGTTTGGATAAATACTGCAGTATACTGCCTTCTAGGACTGGATAAATACTGCAGTATACTGCCTTCTAGGACTGGATAGACACTACAGTATACTGCCTTCTAGGACTGGATAAATACTACAGTATACTGCCTTCTAGGACTGGATAAACACTACAGTATACTGCCTTCTAGGACTGGATAAATACTGCAGTATACTGCCTTCTAGGACTGGATAAACACTACAGTATACTGCCTTCTAGGACTGGCTCAACACTACAGTATCCTGCCTTCTAGGACTGGATAAACACTACAGTATACTGCCTTCTAGGACTGGATAAATACTGCAGTATACTGCCTTCTAGGACTGGATAGACACTACAGTATACTGCCTTCTAGGACTGGATAAATACTGCAGTAAACTGCCTTCTAGGACTGGATAAACACTACAGTATACTGCCTTCTAGGACTGGATAAATACTACAGTATACTGCCTTCTAGGACTGGATAAATACTGCAGTATACTGCCTTCTAGGACTGGATAAACACTACAGTATACTGCCTTCTAGGACTGGATAAATACTACAGTATACTGCCTTCTAGGACTGGATAAACACTACAGAATACTGTCTTCTAGGACTGGATAAACACTACAGTATACTGCCTTCTAGGACTGGATAAACACTACAGTATACTGCCTTCTAGGACTGGAGAAATACTGCAGTATACTGCCTTCTAGGACTGGATAAATACTACAGTATACTGTCTTCTAGGACTGGATAAATACTGCAGTATACTGCCTTCTAGGACTGGATAAACACTACAGTATACTGCCTTCTAGGACTGGATAAATACTACAGTATACTGCCTTCTAGGACTGGATAAACACTACAGTATACTGCCTTCTAGGACTGGATAAATACTGCAGTATACTGCCTTCTAGGACTGGATATATACTGCAGTATACTGTCTTCTAGGACTGGATAAACACTACAGTATACTGCCTTCTAGGACTGGATAAATACTACAGTATACTGCCTTCTAGGACTGGATAAACACTACAGTATACTGCCTTCTAGGACTGGATAAATACTGCAGTATACTGCCTTCTAGGACTGGATATATACTGCAGTATACTGTCTTCTAGGACTGGATAAACACTACAGTATACTGCCTTCTAGGACTGGATAAATACTACAGTATACTGCCTTCTAGGACTGGATAAACACTACAGTATACTGTCTTCTAGGACTGGATATATACTGCAGTATACTGTCTTCTAGGGCTGGATAATGGGAGCATTTACCGTAAATGTAATAGTTTAAATAAGGACAGATGCAGTATGGTTGTGATGTGTTTATGTAGGGTAATACGTATGTGAATGGAACACATTATTTCTGTAATATATCTGTTTCTCTGTGACTTATTTTATTGCTCAGACAAAAGCATTAGAGAAACAATAACCTACATGATATTTCTATGCCTGTGTCTGGTGTTAGGTCTGGGACTACAGTCTTCAGTCTGAAGCACATTGTTCCCCCTTCAGCTGAGAGAGAGCGAGAGAGAGAGAGAGAGAGAGAGAGAGAGAGAGAGAGAGAGAGAGAGAGAGAGAGAGAGAGAGAGAGAGAGAGAGAGAGAGAGAGAGAGAGAGGCCACATGAGCCCTCTATTGTCCAGCAGCTGAAACGTACAGATGACTCTTCCAAACAGCATGTGACCTTGGCAAAGGAAAGGGGGTTTGTTGAGGATAGGGGTGGGAGGAGAGTGAATGGGTGTGTGTGTGTGTAGGGGTCTTCCAGAGGAGAAGACAGGTCCATTGGATGGAAAACAGGCAGCAGGAGCAGAATACTGAGGAGAGAGAACAGGTGCAGCGTCCTGCCCCGACCCACGGGGTCATCAGATATGTGAAGGGACTAAGACTTTTACAGAATGCTAAAAATGTCTATTATAAACCATACTGAAAGAGATGGGGAAGGAGAGAGTGTGTGTGAGAGAGGGACAGAGAGCAATAGAACGAGAGAGAGAAAGAGAGAACGAGAGGGGAGGGGGCATAAGAGGGAGAGTGAGGAGAATGACAGGGAGAGAAAGAGAGAACCATAGAGAGATGGAGAGAGAACGAGAGAAAGGAAGAGAGCCCAGCAGAACATAACAGGGGCTGTAACACCAGGTTTCTACAGAGCATCATATGGAAACATATTTCACAGTTTGGACTATACAATGCAGACAACGGTCTACATTTCAATATAACATTAACAAAAAATGTATATAACATTAATATAACATTAACATAACATTAATATAACATACAATTAATATAACATTAAGGTAACATTAATATAACATTGACATAACATTAACATACCATTAAAATAACATAACATTAAAATAACATTAACATAACAATAATATAACAGTAACATAACATTAAAATAACATTAACATAACAATAATATAACAATAGCATAACAATAATATAACATTAACATACCGTTAAAATAACATAACATTAAAATAACATTAACATAACAATAATATAACAATAGCATATCAATAATATAACATTAACATACCGTTAAAATAACATAACATTAAAATAACATTAACATAACAATAATATAACAGTAACATAACATTAACATAACATTAACATAGCAATAACATTACATCAATATAACATCAATATAACATACCATTAAATAACATTAACATAACAATAATATAACATTAACATACCATTGACATGCCATTAATGTAACATTAATATAACATCACTATAACATCAATATAACATCAATATAACATCAATATAACTTTAAGATACCATTAATATAACATTAAGGTAACATTAATATAACAGTAACATAACATTAACATCACAGTAATACAACATTAACATAACATTAACATAACATTAACATAACAGTAATATTACATTAACATAACATTAACATACCATAAATATAACATTACGGTAACATTAATATAACATTAACTTAACACTAATATCACATTAACATAACATTGACATACCATTAATATAACATTACGGTAACATTAATATAACAGTAACATAACACTAATATCACATTAACATAACATTGACATACCATTAATATAACATTACGGTAACATTAATATAACAGTAACATAACACTAATATCACATTAACATAACATTGACATACCATTAATATAACATTACGGTAACCTTAATATAACATTAATATGACATCAATATAACATCAATATAACATCAATATAACTTTAAGATACCATTAATATAACATTAAGGTAACATTAATATAACAGTAACATAACATTAACATAACAGTAATATAACATTAACATAACATTGACATACCATTAATATAACATTAAGGTAACATTAATATAACAGTAACATAACATTAACATAACATTAACATACCATTAATATAACAGTAACATAACACTAATATCACATTAACATAACATTGACATACCATTGATATAACATTACGGTAACATTAATATAACAGTAACATAACATTAATATAACATTAACATAACATTGACATAACATTAACATCACATGTATTCATCCCATCTGTATTAGTGATATTCCACCGTCAGCATTCTCTAATACTAGTCTTTCTTGTTCTCCGTATGTACACAATAAACAATATTTCCAGAAACCAAATGTCACTCCTGTATAGAGTACAGATTAAATTTAATTTCTGACTGAAACCACATTTCAATCTAGTCACAAACCATGTTTACCAGACAAAACGTGTCAAACGAAACCACCAAATTAAAATTAGCATGAATTAAATGATCTAGCTTATTCTTTCCTTTGAGTAGTAATCTGTAACGAACCTGATTAGCATATGTAAAACACTGGAACACTGAGTGAACCTTTTCATGGTCAACCGTCCGGCAAACAACACTACCGTCTCATCTGGCTAAAGCTATTCATTGGTGTGTATGTGGGTGTCTGGTGTGTGTGTGTGTGTGTGTGTGTGTATGGGGGTGTCTGGTGTGTGTGTGTGTGTGTATGGGGGTGTCTGGTGTGTGTGTGTGTGTGTGTGTGTGTGTGTGTATGGGGGTGCCTGGTGTGTGTGTGTGTGTGTGTGTGTGTGTATGGGGGTGTCTGGTGTGTGTGTGTGTGTGTGTGTGTGTGTGTGTGTGTGTGTGGGGGGTTCATTCCTCTTTTTGATTACTTGGCAGAGGAGAAAATCTATGAGATGGAGTGAGGCTCAAATGTATACTTGAGGAAATAGCATGGAATAAGTATTCTGCTGCTTACTTAGCTGGCCTGAGAGAGAGAGAGAGAGAGAGAGAGAGAGAGAGAGAGAGAGAGAGAGAGAGAGAGAGAGAGAGAGAGAGAGAGAGAGAGAGAGAGAGAGAGAGAGACAGAGACAGAGACAGAGAGAAAGAGAGAGAGAGAGAGAGAGAGAGACGGGGAGAGAGAGAGGAAGGGCGGGTGAGAGAGAGAGTGAGATATATATAAAACACTAACAGCTTACAGTACACTCCTCACATTCACCCAGCCTGAGGTGAGACATGGGAGGTTTCCACAGAACCTGGCTGTGAATCAAACGAGGGAGTAGGCTGGGAATCAAACTAGGGATTGGGCTGTGAATCAAACTAGGGATTGGGCTGTGAATCAAACTAGGGATTGGGCTGTGAATCAAACTAGGGATTGGGCTGTGAATCAAACTAGGGAGTAGGCTGTGAATCAAACTAGGGATTGGGCTGTGAATCAAACTAGGGATTGGGCTGTGAATCAAACGAGGGAGTAGGCTGGGAATCAAACTAGGGATTGGGCTGTGAATCAAACTAGGGATTGGGCTGTGAATCAAACTAGGGATTGGGCTGTGAATCAAACTAGGGATTGGGTTGTGAATCAAACTAGGGAGTAGGCTGTGAATCAAACTAGGGATTGGGCTGTGAATCAAACTAGGGAGGAGGCTGTGAATCAAATGAGGGAGTAGGCTGGGAATCAAACTGGGGATTGGGCTGTGAATCAAACTAGGGAGTTGGCTGTGAATCAAACGGGGGAGTAGGCTGGGAATCAAACTAGGGATTGGGCTGTGAATCAAACTGGGAGTAGGCTCTGAATCAAACTAGTGAGTAGGCTGTGAATCAAACTAGGGATTGGGCTGTGAATCAAACTAGGGAGTAGGCTGTGAATCAAACTAGGGAGTAGGCTGTGAATCAAATGAGGGAGTAGGCTGGGAATCAAACTAGGGATTGGGCTGTGAATCAAACTAGGGAGTTGGCTGTGAATCAAACGGGGGAGTAGGCTGGGAATCAAACTAGGGATTGGGCTGTGAATCAAACTAGTGAGTAGGCTGTGAATCAAACTAGGGAGTTGGCTGTGAATCAAACTAGGGAGTGGGCTGTGAATCAAACGATGGAGTAGGCGGTGCCAGTTTGCCACTCTCCCTCCTAAATCTAACCCGAGGAAAAATAAGGTTATTAATTCACAGAGATCTTCTCTTCCTTCCAAGAAGAGAGAGTGTTTTCTTACTTAAAAAAAAAAGTTGAGATGAATGTTTTTTTAAAGGAAGAGATAGTATGGTCAGTGTAGTACTTGGAATGTATAAATAAAACTGAGTGTACATCTTGGGTCTGTGTCTCAAATGACATGCCAATGGCACCCTATTCTGTAACACACTACTTTTGACCAGAGGCCCTGGGAAGCAGTGACATTTTGGGACGCAGCATAGGGCTGTGGAGGTCATGACATTTTGGGACGCACCATAGGGCCTTGGGGAGGTCATGACATTTTGGGACGCACCATAGGGCCTTGGGGAGGTCATGAGATTTTGGGACACAGCATAGGGCTGTGGAGGTCATGACATTTTGGGACACAACATAGGGCCTGTGGAGGTCATGACATTTTGGGACACAGCATAGGGCCTGTGGAGGTCATGACATTTTGGGACGCAGCATAGGGCTGTGGAGGTCATGACATTTTGGGACGCAGCATAGGGCCGTGGAGGTCATGACATTTTGGGACGCAGCATAGGGCCGTGGAGGTCATGACATTTTGGGACGCAGCATAGGGCCTGTGGAGGTCATGACATTTTGGGACGCAGCATAGGGCCGTGGAGGTCATGACATTTTGGGACGCAGCATAGGGCCGTGGAGGTCATGACATTTTGGGACGCAGCATAGGGCTGTGGAGGTCATGACATTTTGGGACGCAGCATAGGGCCGTGGAGGTCATGACATTTTGGGACGCAGCATAGGGCCTTGGGGAGGTCATGACATTTTGGGACGCAGCATAGGGCCGTGGGGAGGTCATGATATTTTGTCAGTCGGTTATTGTCATTCAAAAGACTGCCGATCTCACGGTAATAAACGGTTAATTAACATAAACACGTTAAGCATCTCCAGGCCGAGAACACAAACCGCTGATGCATACTTCTGGACCATCTATTTAATAAACACCACGACAATAAATCTATTATTTTATTTTAGTTAGGTCTAAAGAAAAATGATGATATGAAGAAAATGTATTTCAGAAGAACAGAATATATGAATTGGCCTACTTCCTGTACGTTATCTGGCTATATGCTCTATGCAATAGGCTGTAGGCTTGTTCATTTAGCTGACAAGATATGCTTATAAGTCCCGTGCCATTATTTTATAGTAAGAAGAATATACTGTAATAGAACCTAGCTGAGTAAAATAGAAAGGATATTTTTCCCAGTACAGAGTGCCGTATGAAATGGTTATGCTGAGAGGAAAAGGGATCATTTGAAACAGGTCCTATTCGCTATATTTATAATTATTTAGCAGCTTTAGTGGTGAATGATACAAACCTTAAAATGTCTTAGGAGTCAAAACATATACGGGCTGCGTGACGCGACTATTAGTTTGTTGATGATTTGAGAAAGTCGCAAAAAACAAAGATGGCGCTCTGTTCCTGGTTTATTTTTTTTTGTCAGAGATTCAATCCAACAACCTTTCAGTTACCGTCCCTACACTCTAAACACTAGACTACCTGTCGTCCCTTCACTCTAACCACTAGGCTACCTGTCGTCCCTAAGCTCTAACCACTAGACTACCTGTCGTCCCTACACTCTAACCACTAGGCTACCTGCCGTCCCTACACTCTAACCACTAGACTACCTGCCGTCCCTACACTCTAACCACTAGGCTACCTGCCGTCCCTACACTCTAACCACTAGGCTACCTGTCGTCCCTACACTCTAACCACTAGGCTACCTGCCGTCCCTACACTCTAACCACTAGGCTACCTGTCGTCCCTACACTCTAACCACTAGTCTACCCTGCCGTCCCTACACTCTAACCACTAGGCTACCTGTCGTCCCTACACTCTAACCACTAGGCTACCTGCCGTCCCTACACTCTAACCACTAGGCTACCTGTCGTCCCTACACTCTAACCACTAGGCTACCTGCCGTCCCTACACTCTAACCACTAGGTTACCTGCCGTCCCTACACTCTAACCACTAGACTACCTGTCGTCCCTACACTCTAACCACTAGACTACCTGTCGTCCCTACACTCTAACCACTAGGCTACCTGCCGTCCCTCCACTCTAACCACTAGGCTACCTGCCGTCCCTCCACTCTAACCACTAGTCTACCTGCTGTCCCTACACTCTAACCACTAGTCTACCCTGCCGTCCCTACACTCTAACCACTAGTCTACCTGCCGCCGCTATACTCTAACCACTAGTCTACCTGCCGTCCCTACACTCTAACCACTAGGCTACCTGTCGTCCCTACACTCTAACCACTAGGCTACCTGCCGCCCCTACACTCTAACCACTAGGCTACCTGCCATCCCTACACTCTAACCACTAGTCTACCTGCCGTCCCTACACTCTAACCACTAGTCTATCCTGCCGTCCCTACACTCTAACCACTAGTCTACCCTGCCGTCCCTCCACTCTAACCACTAGGCTACCTGCCACCCCTACACTCTATCCACTAGGCTACCTGCCTGCCCATACACTCTAACCACTAGGCTACCTGCCGTCCCTACACTCTAACCACTAGTCTACCTGCCGTCCCTACACTCTAACCACTAGGCTACCTGCCGTCCCTACACTCTAACCACTAGTCTACCTGCCGTCCCTACACTCTAACCACTAGTCTACCTGCCGTCCCTACACACTAACCACTAGGCTACCTGCCGTCCCTACACTCTAACCACTAGGCTACCTGCCGTCCCTACACTCTAACCACTAGGCTACCTGTCGTCCCTACACTCTAACCACTAGTCTACCTGCCTGCCCCTACACTCTAACCACTAGTCTACCTGCCGTCCCTACACACTAACCACTAGGCTACCTGCCGTCCCTACACTCTAACCACTAGGCTACCTGCCGTCCCTACACTCTAACCACTAGTCTACCTGCCGTCCCTACACTCTAACCACTAGGCTACCTGCCGTCCCTACACTCTAACCACTAGGCTACCTGTCGTCCCTACACTCTAACCACTAGGCTACCTGCCGCCCCTACACTCTAACCACTAGGCTACCTGCCGTCCCTACACTCTAACCACTAGTCTACCTGCTGTCCCTACACTCTAACCACTAGTCTACCTGCCGACCCTTCACTCTAACCACTAGTCTACCTGCCGACCCTCCACTCTAACCACTAGGCTACCCTGCCACCCCTCCACTCTAACCACTGGCTACCTGCCGTCCATCCACTCTAACCACTAGACTACCTGCCGTCCCTACACTCTAACCACTAGTCTACCTGCCGTCCCTACACTCTAACCACTAGTCTACCTGCCGTCCCTACACTCTAACCACTAGTCTACCTGCCGACCCTCCACTCTAACCACTAGGCTACCCTGCCACCCCTCCACTCTAACCACTGGCTACCTGCCGTCCATCCACTCTAACCACTAGTCTACCTGCCTGCCCCTACACTCTAACCACTAGTCTACCTACCGTCCCTACACTCTAACCACTAGTCTACCTGCCTGCCCCTACACTCTAACCACTAGTCTACCTGCCTGCCCATACACTCTAACCACTAGGCTACCTGCCGTCCCTACACTCTAACCACTAGTCTACCTGCCGTCCCTACACTCTAACCACTAGGCTACCTGCCGTCCCTACACTCTAACCACTAGTCTACCTGCCGTCCCTACACTCTAACCACTAGTCTACCTGCCGTCCCTACACTCTAACCACTAGTCTACCTGCTGTCCCTACACACTAACCACTAGGCTACCTGCCGTCCCTACACTCTAACCACTAGGCTACCTGCCGTCCCTACACTCTAACCACTAGGCTACCTGTCGTCCCTACACTCTAACCACTAGGCTACCTGCCGTCCCTACACTCTAACCACTAGGCTACCTGTCGTCCCTACACTCTAACCACTAGTCTACCTGCCGACCCTTCACTCTAACCACTAGGCTACCTGCCGCCCCTACACTCTAACCACTAGTCTACCTGCCGTCCCTACACTCTAACCACTAGTCTACCTGCCGACCCTCCACTCTAACCACTAGGCTACCCTGCCACCCCTCCACTCTAACCACTGGCTACCTGCTGTCCATCCACTCTAACCACTAGTCTACCTGCCTGCCCCTACACTCTAACCACTAGTCTACCTGCCTGCCCCTACACTCTAACCACTAGGCTACCTACCGTCCCTACACTCTAACCACTAGGCTACTCTGATTTTATAGCGGAACATGTGCTGAATATGAGCAGCTGAGAAATTCATATTATTTCAAGCCCTGCATCAACCGCTGTTTGAGGAGCATGTTCTCGCTGCCCGACAGGTGATATTCCACCCAACCTCTGTATGCCAGGGGCTCTCCAAACCTTGTTCCTGCAGATACCCAGTGATTCATTTGGGAAACCATGTGGAATGTGTTCGGGATCCTCCATAGTAACATGTTTTCACAACAAAACATATTTCACTAAACTGTTTGACAGCCCGTCTGCACGCTAGAGAAAGGAAATGAGAGAGAGAGAGGAGGAGATGGAGACACACAGTGGTGAGACATTCTGTAGCTAAAGGTAATGTGTCATCCAATTAATTATGAAAATATAAAAAGAAAAAAAACATTCCCTATTACTAGGCTATTCAAATGCAAATGCACTAATTGTAGGCTAACTGTAAGCCGCCCGGCACAATCAATAAACCCACAGCATGTCCTAGGGCTATACGTCCTCTCCAAGACTCACGGATAGACATTTAGAATAATACAGTCCACACTCAAAGGCAATTACTTTCATTTTTCTTTCATTTTGGACTATAGGCCAGACCAATTATGTACCAAAGACATCTTAAATCAGTTTTGTTTTATGTTTTTTCTGTCATGAGTAATATGCAGTAGTCTATGTATTGTATAACGGCACAATCATCATTATAATTCACCCCCCCCCCGCAGGCTTGGGCTCAGAAGCCTACACATATGAATAGGTTCTAATATGCTTCTGGTTGTTTTGAATTAAACATCACCTTAGAAAGCGCTGGCCATTTAGTTGTGCTAGGTTTTGATACAAAACCCACAACAACCATGTTATACACGGTTTCAACCTGCTGTTGAACTTGTTTCTTCATATTGATCAACCACAGTGAGGTGAGTTTTAGAAGTACTATAGGCCTACTGTTTTGACCACAGGTGTTTGATTTGATTTTAGATGGCATTTGCATTGATGTCAGGGTGGTTAGAGGGACAATAGAGCCCTGAGTACTATGCCATTAAGACCTGATGGAGACACAATAGAGCCCTGAGTACTATGCCATTAGAACCTGATGGAGGGACAATAGAGCCCTGAGTACCAGGCCACTAGGACCTGATGGAGACACAATAGAGCCCTGAGTACTATGCCATTAGGACCTGATAGAGGGACAACAGAGCCCTGAGTACCAGGCCATTAGGACCTGATGGAGGGACAATAGAACCCTGAGTACCAGGCCATTAGAACCTGATGGAGGGACAATAGAGCCCTGAGTACCAGGCCACTAGGACCTGATGGAGACACAATAGAGCCCTGAGTAACCGGCCATTAGGACCTGATAGAGACACAATAGAGCCCTGAGTACTATGCCATTAGGACCTGATGGAGGGACAACAGAGCCCTGAGTACCAGGCCATTAGGACCTGATGGAGGGACAATAGAACCCTGAGTACCAGGCCATTAGAACCTGATGGAGGGACAATAGAGCCCTGAGTACCAGGCCACTAGGACCTGATGGAGACACAATAGAGCCCTGAGTAACCGGCCATTAGGACCTGATAGAGACACAATAGAGCCCTGAGTACTATGCCATTAGGACCTGATGGAGGGACAATAGAACCCTGAGTACCAGGCCATTAGGACCTGATGGAGGGACAATAGAACCCTGAGTACCAGGCCATTAGGACCTGATGGAGGGACAATAGAACCCTGAGTACCAGGCCATTAGGACCTGATGGAGGGACAATAGAACCCTGAGTACCAGGCCATTAGGACCTGATGGAGGGACAATAGAACCCTGAGTACCAGGCCATTAGGACCTGATGGAGACACAATAGAACCCTGAGTACCAGGCCATTAGGACCTGATGGAGACACAATATAGCCCTGAGTACCATGTCATTAGGACCTGATGGTAGCAATATAGCCCTGAATACAAGGTCATTAGGACCTCATTGTAGCAATATAGTCCTGAGTACCAGGCCATTAGGACCTGATGGTAGCAATATAGTCCTGAGTACTAGGCCATTAGGACCTGATGGTAGCAATATAGTCCTGAGTACTAGGCCATTAGGACCTGATGGTAGCAATATAGTCCTGAGTACTAGGCCATTAGGACCTGATGGTAGCAATATAGTCCTGAGTACTACGCCATTAGGACCTGATTGTAGCAATTGTAGCAACATAGCCCTGAGTACCAGGCCTGATTGTAGCAATATAGCCCTGAGTACCAGGCCATTAGCACCTGATGGTAGTTAGCAGGTTGGGTAATACCAAAGTATGTCCAGGCATAAAAGGAGATTACCGTGAATCAACTGTCAATTGGAATTTCACTGCGGTTATTACTCATGACTACCAGTGTGGCGGTAATATGGTGGTAACACCGCAACATTCCTAGACGCAGCCCTTATCCTGGGCCAAGTATGAGAAGCAGCTTGATCTCTCTGACCTGCCTACCACAGAGAGAGAGAGAGAGAGAGCGAGAGAGAGAGGAGAGAGAGAGAGAGAGAGAGAGAGAGAGAGAGAGAGAGAGGGAGAGAGAGAGAGAGACAGAGAGAGAGAGAGAGAGAGAGAGTGTGACTGACTGACTGACTGACTGACTGACTGACTGACTGACTGACTGACTGACTGACTGACTGACTGACTATACCCGCTAATTATCAAAATCCAGAAAAGAGACGTTAAATTCTACAACCACCTAAAAGGAAGTGATTTCCAAACCTTCCATAACAAAGTCATCACCTACAGAGAGATGAACCTGGAGAAGAGTCCCACAAGCAAGCTGGTCCTGTTGCTGTCCTGGGGCTCCGTGGGGTCTGTTTGTGTTTGTGAACAGAGCCCCAGGACAGTAATACATTTA
Organism: Salmo trutta; assembly: GCF_901001165.1. Lineage (NCBI taxonomy): Eukaryota > Metazoa > Chordata > Actinopteri > Salmoniformes > Salmonidae > Salmo > Salmo trutta. Next base: position 483,496 of record NW_021823401.1, on the reverse strand, counting down.
GACCCAACCAAATCATGAGAAAACAAAAAGGTAATTTGACACATTGGAAAGAATGAACAAAAAAACGGATCAAACTAAGATGCTATTTGGCCCTAAACAGAGAGAACACAGTGGCAGAATACCTGCCAAACATATTAGACACACACATTTCCCACAGATCACACAGACCCACAAACACATTTTCAAACTAATCAAACATTGATAAACTCCCAGCTCAATTTGGCGAAATACCACAATGTGCAATCACAGTAGCAAGATATGTGACCAGTTGCCATGAAAACAGGGTAACCAGTGGAACACAAACAACACTGTAAATACAACCTATATTTATCTGTTCATCTCCCCTACTATTTGTACTACAACTATTTGCACATAGTTAAAAACACTGTACATAATTGATAATATAACATTTGAAAGGTCTTTATAGATTTGAAACCTTTATGAGTTCAATGTTTACTGTACATTTTTTGTTGGTGTTGTTCTTTGTTTCATTTCACTTTTGTTTAATGTTTATTTCACTTACTTTGGCAATATAAACATGTTTCCCATGCCAATGAAGCCCTTTGAATTTAATTGAATTGAGAGAGAGCGAGAGAGGGGGGGCAGAGAGAGAGAGAGAGAGAGAGAGAGAGAGAGAGGAGAGAGAGAGAGAGAGGAGAGAGAGAGAGAGAGAGAGAGAGAGGAGAGAGAGAGAGAGAGGAGAGAGAGAGAGAGAGAGAGAGAGAGAGAGGAGAGAGATAACTTGCAATGACAATGTTAACATGTTTCCCATGTCAATAAAGCCCATAAATTGAAAGTGAATTGAGAGAGAGAGAGAGAGAGAGAGAGAGAGAGAGAGAGAAGAGAGAGAGAGAGATGGAGAGAGAGATGGAGAGGGAGAGAGTGAGAGAGAGAGATGGAGAGAGAGAGAGAGATGAGAGAGAGAGAGATGGAGAAAGAAAGAGAGAGATTAGAGAGAGAGAGAGATGGAGAAAGAAAGAGAGAGATTAGAGAGAGAGGAGGGGGAGAGAGAAAAAGAGAGAGAGAGAGAGAGAGAGAGAGAGAGATGAAGAATGGAAGAGTGAGTGCATAATAATGGTATTGGTATCAGGGCAGGTGGATTTATCTAGCTAGTACCTTCAGATCAGAGTTGTTTATCAATGTCTGTATGCAGCAGAGGAAAGAGTATCAAACTAAGTCCACAGTTGTTTAGAGTATCAAACTAAGTCCTCAGTTGTTTAGAGTATCAAACTAAGTCCTCAGTTGTTTAGAGTAGCAAACTAAGTCCTCAGTTGTTTAGAGGAGCAAACTAAGTCCACAGTTGTTTAGAGCAGCAAACTAAGTCCACAGTTGTTTAGAGTATCAAACTAAGTCCTCAGTTGTTTAGAGCAGCAAACTAAGTCCTCAGTTGTTTAGAGCAGCAAACTAAGTCCACAGTTGTTTAGAGTATCAAACTAAGTCCACAGTTGTTTAGAGCAGCAAACTAAGTCCACAGTTGTTTAGAGTATCAAACTAAGTCCTCAGTTGTTTAGAGTATCAAACTAAGTCCACAGTTGTTTAGAGCAGCAAACTAAGTCCACAGTTGTTTAGAGTATCAAACTAAGTCCTCAGTTGTTTAGAGTATCAAACTAAGTCCACAGTTGTTTAGAGCAGCAAACTAAGTCCTCAGTTGTTTAGAGTATCAAACTAAGTCCACAGTTGTTTAGAGTATCAAACTAAGTCCTCAGTTGTTTAGAGTATCAAACTAAGTCCTCAGTTGTTTAGAGTATCAAACTAAGTCCTCAGTTGTTTAGAGTATCAAACTAAGTCCTCAGTTGTTTAGAGTATCAAACTAAGTCCTCAGTTGTTTAGAGCAGCAAACTAAGTCCTCAGTTGTTTAGAGTATCAAACTAACTCCACAGTTGTTTAGAGTATCAAACTAAGTCCTCAGTTGTTTAGAGTATCAAACTAAGTCCTCAGTTGTTTAGAGTATCAAACTAAGTCCTCAGTTGTTTAGAGCAGCAAACTAAGTCCTCAGTTGTTTAGAGCAGCAAACTAAGTCCTCAGTTGTTTAGAGTATCAAACTAAGTCCACAGTTGTTTAGAGTATCAAACTAACTCCACAGTTGTTTAGAGTATCAAACTAAGTCCTCAGTTGTTTAGAGTATCAAACTAAGTCCTCAGTTGTTTAGAGCAGCAAACTAAGTCCTCAGTTGTTTAGAGTATCAAACTAAGTCCACAGTTGTTTAGAGTATCAAACTAACTCCACAGTTGTTTAGAGTATCAAACTAAGTCCTCAGTTGTTTAGAGCAGCAAACTAAGTCCACAGTTGTTTAGAGTATCAAACTAAGTCCTCAGTTGTTTAGAGCAGCAAACTAAGTCCACAGTTGTTTAGAGCATCAAACTAAGTCCACAGTTGTTTAGAGTATCAAACTAAGTCCTCAGTTGTTTAGAGCAGCAAACTAAGTCCACAGTTGTTTAGAGGAGCAAACTAAGTCCACAGTTGTTTAGAGTATCAAACTAAGTCCACAGTTGTTTAGAGTATCAAACTAAGTCCACAGTTGTTTAGAGTATCAAACTAAGTCCACAGTTGTTTAGAGGAGCAAACTAAGTCCACAGTTGTTTAGAGGAGCAAACTAAGTCCACAGTTGTTTAGAGTATCAAACTAAGTCCACAGTTGTTTAGAGTATCAAACTAAGTCCACAGTTGTTTAGAGTATCAAACTAAGTCCACAGTTGTTTAGAGTATCAAACTAAGTCCTCAGTTGTTTAGAGTATCAAACTAAGTCCTCAGTTGTTTAGAGTATCAAACTAAGTCCTCAGTTGTTTAGAGGAGCAAACTAAGTCCACAGTTGTTTAGAGCATCAAACTAAGTCCACAGTTGTTTAGAGTATCAAACTAAGTCCTCAGTTGTTTAGAGCAGCAAACTAAGTCCACAGTTGTTTAGAGGAGCAAACTAAGTCCACAGTTGTTTAGAGTATCAAACTAAGTCCACAGTTGTTTAGAGTATCAAACTAAGTCCACAGTTGTTTAGAGTATCAAACTAAGTCCTCAGTTGTTTAGAGTATAAAACTAAGTCCACAGTTGTTTAGAGTATCAAACTAAGTCCTCAGTTGTTTAGAGTATCAAACTAAGTCCACAGTTGTTTAGAGCAGCAAACTAAGTCCTCAGTTGTTTAGAGCAGCAAACTAAGTCCTCAGTTGTTTAGAGCAGCAAACTAAGTCCACAGTTGTTTAGAGTATCAAACTAAGTCCACAGTTGTTTAGAGTATCAAACTAAGTCCACAGTTGTTTAGAGTATCAAACTAAGTCCACAGTTGTTTAGAGTATCAAACTAAGTCCACAGTTGTTTAGAGGAGCAAACTAAGTCCACAGTTGTTTAGAGGAGCAAACTAAGTCCACAGTTGTTTAGAGTATCAAACTAAGTCCACAGTTGTTTAGAGTATCAAACTAAGTCCACAGTTGTTTAGAGTATCAAACTAACTCCACAGTTGTTTAGAGGAGCAAACTAAGTCCACAGTTGTTTAGAGTATCAAACTAAGTCCACAGTTGTTTCGCTCTGTGCAGTAGGGAGGAGGGCCAGGGGAGGGATTCTTCAGACTGGGTTAACAGAACTCAGTGACCGGCTGCTTGGTCTGGACTGGTCTGGACTGGTCTGGACTGGTCAGGTCTGGTCTGTCGGTTGGCCTCTTTTAATATTTGTGTGGTAAATAAATCAAAACAAATGAATCAAAATAAATAAGGGATAAATTAACAGTGACCTTTGGGTCTGTCTGTGGTCTGAAGAGAGAAAGAAAGATAGAGGGATGGTAAACAGGCCACAGAAACCACAAGAAAGTAGGGGAAGAGATGAGGAGAGGAAGGGAGGAGCGATACAGCAGTCTTCAGTGGTTATCTGGTGTTATTAGTCTTTAACCAGTCAGAATCCTCTCTGTTATAATGACCATAGAGATAGACTAAATAAAGGACTGGTAGAGATCTCTCTTTTTCTCTCTCTCTCTCTCTTTTTCTCTTTCTCTCTCTTTCTCTCTCTCTCTCTCTCTCTCTCTCTCTCGCGCTCACTCTGTCCCTCCCTCCCTCCCTCCCACCTGTGTAAATTGGTTCTTGGGTAAACACGACACATGACACTAGATTCATGTGGTTTGTACTTCCATTTCTGGACCAGGGGTTTCCTGTTACAGTCAGGAGGACAAATATTCTCTCCTTCATAATTCCTTCCAGATGAGCTGAGGTGGTGGCTTCCTCTCACCTGGAACTTGGTGGTTTTTGTCGGGATGCATTCATAAAGTGCAATTTGCAATTTTGCTAAATTTGCTATGAAATACAGTCTTTTGCAATGTGCACATTAAGTCAAATAGTCTGTCCATGGCATGCATACTTTATACTGAACAAAAATATAAACGCAACATGGAACAATTTCAACGATTCATATAAGGAAATCAGTCAATTTAAATAAATTCATTAGGTCCTAATCTATGGAATTCACATGACTGTTGGGGCAATACTGTATGTGAATTAGAGTGGGTCCACGGTTTCTGGGATGATGGTGTTGATGTGAGCCTTGACCAGCCCCTCAAAGTACTTCATGGCTACAGATGTGAGTGTTTACGGGGGGATAGTCATTCAGACAGGTTATCTCGGCGTTCTTGGGCACAGGGACTATTGTGGTCTGCTTGAAACATGTAGGTATTACAGACTGGGTCAGGGAGAGGTGGAAAATGGCAGTGAAGACACCCGCCAGGTGGTCAGGGCATGCTCTGAGGACGCATCCTGGTAATCCGTCTGGCCCCGCGGCCTTGTGAATGTTAACCTGTTTAAAGGTCCTACTCACATTGGCTACGGAGTGCGAGATCACACAGTTGTCCGGAACTGCTGGTGCTCTCATGCATGGTTCAGTGTTATTGGCCTCGAAGCGAGCATGGAAGGCATTTAGCTCGTCTGGTAGGCTAGCCTCGCTGGGCAGCTCGTGGCTGGTTTTCCCTTCGTAATCCCTGATAGTTTGAAAGCCCTGCCACATCCGATGAGCGTCATAGCCGGCGTAGTAGGATTCCATCTTAGTCCTTTATTGACGCTTTGCCTGTTTGATGGTTCGTCGGAGGTCGTAGTGGGTTTTCTTATAAGCGTCCAGATTAGTGTTCCGTACCTTGAAAGCGGCAGCTCTAGCCTTTAGCTCAGTGCGGATGTTGTCTGTAATCCATGGCTTCTGGTTGGGATATGTACGTCCGGTCACTGTGGGGACGACGTCATCGGTGCACTTATTAATGAAGCCGGTAACTGATGTGGTAAACCCCCGGAAAATATTTCAATCTCTGCTAGCGAAACAGTCCTGTAGCTTAGCATCTGCTTCATTGGACCACTTCTGTATTAAGCGTTTTATCAAATCAAATCAAATGTATTGATATAGCCCTTCTTACATCAGCTGATATCTCAAAGTGCTGTACAGAAACCCAGCCTAAAACCCCCCAAACAGCAAGCAATGCAGGTGTAGAAGCACGGTGGCTAGGAAAAACTCCCTAGAAAGGCCAAAACCTAGGAAGAAACCTAGAGAGGAACCAGGCTATGAGGGGTGGCCAGTCCTCTTCTGGCTGTGCTGGGTGGAGATTATAACAGCACATGGCCAAGATGTTCAAATGTTCATAAATGACCAGCATGGTCAAATAATAATAATCATAGTAGTTGTCGAGGGTGCAACAAGTCAGTAACACAAGAGTAAGTGTCAGTTGGCTTTTTCATAGCCGATCCTTGAGAGTATCTCTACCGCTCCTGCTGTCTCTAGAGAGTTGAAAACAGCAGGTCTGGGACAGGTAGCACGTCCGGTGAACAGGTCAGGGTTCCAGCAGGTCTGGGACAGCAGGTCTGGGACAGGTAGCACGTCCGGTGAACAGGTCAGGGTTCCATAGCCGCAGGCAGAACAGTTGGAACTGGAGCAGCAGCACGGCTAGGTGGACTGGGGACAGCAAGGAGTCATCATGCCAGGTAGTCCTGAGGCATGGTCCTAGGGCTCAGATCCTCCGAGAGAGAGAAAGAAAGAAAGAGAGAGAGAAAGAGAGAATTAGAGAGAGCATATTTAAATTCACATAGGACACCGGAAAAGACAAGAGAAATACTCCAGATGTGACAGACTGACACTAGCCCCCCGACACATAAACTACTGCAGCATAAATACTGGAGGCTGAGACAGGAGGGGTCAGGAGAAACTGTGGCCCCATCCGATGAAACCCCCGGACAGGGCCAAACAGGTAGGATATAACCCCACCCACTTTGCCAAAGCACAGCCCCCACACCACTGGTACTGGTACTTACTGGTACTTCCTGTTTGAGTTTTTGCTTGTAAGCAGGAATCAGGAGGATAGAGTTATGGTCTGATTTGCCAAAGGGAGGGTGAGGGAGAGCTTTGTACGCATCTCTGTGTGGAGTAAAGGTGATCTAGAGTTTATTCACCTCTAGTTGCACAGGTGACATGCTGGTAACAATGAGGTCAAACGGATTTTAGTTTTCCTTCATTAAAATCACCGGCCAGGAGAAGCACTGTGTGTGTGTGTGTGTGTGCGTGTGTGTGTGTGTGTGTGTGTGTGTGTATGTGTGTGTGTGTGTGTGTGTGTATAATTACCCCATCATGTTACACATCTACGGCGTTGAAGGAACAGTACTATCCAACCAGCCCAATGACAATGAACTAATTCATCTTCCTCTAGTTTTGCAACACCAGCAGTTACAACAACACATTCAGTGTGCGTGTGCGTGTGCGTGTGTGTGTGTGTGTGTGTGTGTGTATGTGTGTGTGTGTGTGCGTGCGTGCGTGTGTGCGTGTGTGCGTGCGTGTGTGCGTGTGTGCGTGTGTGTGTGTGTGTGTGTGTGTAGTGATCTGTCAGTCAGATCAGACTAACCCCCCTGAAGGTGTTCCGTGGAGGTGCGGTCCAGAACTCTGACATCATGTCTTGGACTCAGCAGACTCTCACATCACAGGCAGAAACAGAGTCAGAGACATGGTGCTGGAAAAGCTTTTTAGTCCTTTTCTCTGAGATACAACTAGGGCTGAAAACTCTCTGTTTATACAAACCAACATGATTGCCTACAATTAGGAGAGGATTGGATTTAGAATGAGAAGATGTGGTTTAACAACTTGATACTGTAGAAATTAGCGTCGTCCGCTATAATTACGGGAAAAAGTCTCTGCGAACTCAAACCATATTCAAGTGACTGTATTTGTTGTGTTCTCTTATATTGTCCCGCACTTTAATTACTGTAGTTTGTCAGTGTCTCAGCAATCCTAATGATTCTACTATGGCTCTAAAGCATCTAGCCCCAGTGTAGACTATCCAAGGTCTTATGTAGACACTGTATGTGTGAACAGCTCTTGTTGTTGCCTACAAGCAAGGACTTTGTATGTACTGGCAACTGTATCTGATCCAACAGTTACATGTATACAGTAAACAGTTATACAGTTATACAGTAAACAGTTATACAGTTATACAGTTATACAGTAAACAGTTATACAGTTATACAGTTATACAGTTATACAGTTATACAGTATACAGTATACAGTAAACAGTTATACAGTTATACAGTAAACAGTTATACAGTAAACAGTTATACAGTATACAGTTATACAGTAAACAGTTATACAGTATACAGTAAACAGTTATACAGTTATACAGTAAACAGTTATACAGTAAACAGTTATACAGTTATACAGTTATACAGTAAACAGTTATACAGTTATACAGTAAACAGTTATACAGTAAACAGTTATACAGTATACAGTTATACAGTAAACAGTTATACAGTATACAGTAAACAGTTATACAGTAAACAGTTATACAGTTATACAGATATACAGTTATACAGTAAACAGTTATACAGTTATACAGTTATACAGTAAACAGTTATACAGTTATACAGTAAACAGTTATACAGTAATACAGTAAACAGTTATACAGTATACAGTAAACAATTATACAGTAAACAGTTATACAGTATACAGTTATACAGTTATACAGTAAACAATTATACAGTAAACAGTTATACAGTATACAGTTATACAGTTATACAGTATACAGTTATACAGTTATACAGTATACAGTTATACAGTTATACAGTAAACTGTTATACAGTAATACAGTAAAAGTTATACAGTATACAGTAAACAGTTATACAGTAATACAGTAAACAGTTATACAGTAAACAGTAAACAGTTATACAGTTATACAGTAAACATACTCTACCAACTGAGCCTTCCCTGTGGCTCAGTTGGTAGAGCATGATGTTTGCAACGCCAGCATGGTGTGTGCAATGCCAGGGTTCTGGGTTCGATTCCCACGGGGGGCCAGTACAAAAATGCATGAAATGAACATGTATGAAATGTATGCATTCACTACTGTAAGTCGCTCTGGATAAGAGCATCTGCTAAATGACTAAAATGTAAATGTAAATATACAGTAATATGGAATACAGTTATAGAGTATTCAGTTATAGAGTATACAGTTATACAGTTATTTCAGTATACAGTTATACAGTAAACAGTTTCTAAGTATACAGTTATACAGTATACAGTCCAAGTTACATTGCATTTGGAAAGTATTCAGACCCTTTGACTTTTTCCAAATGTAGTTAAGTTACAGCCTTATTCTGAAATGGAATAAATGCATTTTTTCCTCATCAATCTGCACACAATTCCCCATAATGACAAAGTGAAAACAGGTTTATAGACATTTTCGCAAATGTATTAAAAATATGAAACAGAAATACCTTATTTACATAAGTATTCAGACCCTTTGCTTTTAGACTCAAAATTGAGCTCAGGTGCGTCCTGTTTCCATTGATCATCCTTGAGATGTTTCTACAACTTGATTCGAGTACACCTGTGGTAAATTAAATTGATTGGACATGATTTGGAAGGGCACACACCTGTCTATATAAGGTCCCACAGTTGACAGTGCATGTCAGAGCAAAAACCAAGCCATGAAGTCGAAGGAATTGGCATCATCCCTACAGTGAAGCATGGTGGTGGCAGCATCATACTGTGGGGATGTTTTCCATCTGCGGGAGACCAGTCAGGATCGAGGGAATGATGAAGGGAGCAAAGTACAAAGATCCTTGATGAAAACCTGCTCCAGAGCACTCAGGACCTCAGACTTTGGCGTAGGTTCACCTTCCAACAGGACAATGACCCTAAGCACACAGACAATACAATGCAGGGCTGACTTCGGGACAAGTCTCTGAATGTCCTTGAGTGGCCCAGCCAGAGCCCGGACTTGAACCCGATCGAACATCTCTGGAGAGACCTGAAAATAGCTGTACAGCGACGCTCCCCATCCAACCTGACAGAGCTTGAGAGGATATGCAGAGAAAAAGGTGAGAAACTGCCCAAATACAGGTGTGCCAAGCTTGTAGCGTCATACCCCAAAAGACTGAAGGCTGTAATCGCTGCCAAAGGCGCGTCAACAAAGTACTGAGTAAAGGGTCTGAATACTTATGCAAATAGATATTTCAGGTTTTTATTTTATTTTGTGGGCAAAGATTTCTGCAAACCTGTTTTTGCTTTGTCATTTTGGGGTATTGTGTGTAGATTGATGAGGGCAATAAAACAATTGAATAATTTTTGAATAAGGCTGTAACCTAACAAAATGTGGAAAAAGTCAAGGGGTCTGAATACTTTCTGAATGTACTGCATATACTGTATACAGTATATCCAACCTACACTTAATCCAGACATGCAAATATGATAGAAATACATTTGAACTTGTATTTGATACTTGGTACTAGGCACTTTGTTTGACGCTCCCTAAATAGTCACAACATCATTATGTGACAAATGCCTTAAAGTTGAACTTGATACTAGGCACTTTGTTTGACGCTCCCTAAATAGTCACGACATCACTATGTGACAAATGCTTTAAAGTTGAACTTGATTCTTTGGTACTTTGTTTGTGCTGTCTAAATAGCATGTGAAGATATATACCATGTCAGATAAGTTAGATTCTGCATGTGTCATCATGGGTTTGAGATATAGTTTGAAAACAGATCTAGGATGTAGTATTTTGTGTTTAATTGCTCTGTGGCGTCTCTGTTCAGCAGAACTGTTTTCTATGGCCTTATGGCTCACACCACCAGTCCATACCACTAATTAGAAACGCTTTAACTACACTTGAACTGCTGCACAGTCACACCCTACCATTTAAAATCTCTCAACCAATCACCCAAGCATTTAAAATCCATGGACCAATAACGTGGTTCCTGCTAGCCAACTTAACCGCACTGCGCTTAGAGCTGAGCAGAGTTAGAGCCCAGCAGGGTAACAGCGAAAACCACAATAAGGCCCAATGTGAACTTCTGACAAAAACTAATCTTTGTTTTATCATCACTGTTAATGTGAATGCCCTCCATAAATCCCCTCATAAACTGTCTCTTAATGCCTTTGAAAACGATGGTGGGGGGGGGGGGGGGGGCTCCGGGATGAAAGGACATGTGAATACAAACGTTGAGCTAGCTGCTTTGACAGGCCGTTTTTTCTCTCTCTCCTCATAAGACACAGTGGATGGTGTGGTGGAAGGAGTTTCCATTGGCAGTGGTCCATAGGAACCCATGGGAATTACAAGTTCAGCATCTTCTCAAATACTAAACTCACAGCTTTGTAACATGCAGGCGATCACCAGAGACATCCAACTTTTTTTTAAACGTTATATATACTGTATATATATATATATACTTTTTTGTGAGCTCTTTTTATTTTTATTAAACAACTACAATACAATAGACAATAGAAATGATGGATCTCAGCGATCAGGATTCTTCCCTTCTTCTTTATTATACAATGTATTATCAACACCAGCCTGTTATTGGAAAGTCTTGCTTGGTGAACTGTGAAACCAGTTTTCATATTCACCTTGTCCAAAACCCTTGTGTTATGCATGTCCTTGGTTTCACTAGTCATAGCTGTAGGGTTGCATTCATTTAAACCAAACGTTTACACAAAGTATGTTCTGTTAATAATGAACTATTACAGAATATCATCTGCAGGAGAACTTTGTGACAGAACTAGTCCACCTCACGATTAGCTAGGTGGTTAGAGTATCAGGGCTTGCGGCCTTGATTGTCTACTCCTCTGTATTTTCACCTTCAGTTTGTTCAGTAACAGGGTCTGTGTTTCTCCATGAATTTACTGTAGTCATGAGGCTTTTAAAAACCCAGGCCTGATTCAGTCTGGCTTCATTTTACTGTAGTCATGAGGCTTTTAAAAACCCAGACCTGATTCAGTCTGGCTTCATTTTACTGTAGTCATGAGGCTTTTAAAAACCCAGGCCTGATTCAGAGTCTGGCTTCATTTTACTGTAGTCATGAGGCTTTTAAAAACCCAGGCCTGATTCAGTCTGGCTTCATTTTACTGTAGTCATGAGGCTTTTAAAAACCCAGGCCTCATTCAGTCTGGCTTCATTTTACTGTAGTCATGAGGCTTCTAAAAACCCAGGCCTGATTCAGTCTGGCTTCATTTTACTGTAGTCATGAGGCTTTTATAAACCCAGGCCTGATTCAGTCTGGCTTCATTTTACTGTAGTCATGAGGCTTTTAAAAACCCAGGCCTGATTCAGTCTGGCTTCATTTTACTGTAGTCATGAGGCTTTTAAAAACCCAGGCCTGATTCAGAGTCTGGCTTCATTTTACTGTAGTCATGAGGCTTTTAAAAACCCAGGCCTGATTCAGTCTGGCTTCATTTTACTGTAGTCATGAAGCTTTTAAAAACCCAGGCCTGATTCAGAGTCTGGCTTCATTTTACTGTAGTCATGAGGCTTTTAAAAACCCAGGCCTGATTCAGTCTGGCTTCATTTTACTGTAGTCATGAGGCTTCTAAAAACCCAGGCCTGATTCAGAGTCTGGCTTCATTTTACTGTAGTCATGAGGCTTCTAAAAACCCAGGCCTGATTCAGTCTGGCTTCATTTTACTGTAGTCATGAGGCTTCTAAAAACCCAGGCCTCATTCAGTCTGGCTTCGTTTTACTGTAGTCATGAGGCTTTTAAAAACCCAGGCCTGATTCAGTCTGGCTTCATTTTACTGTAGTCATGAGGCTCCTGAGTGGCGTAGCGGTCTGAGGCTCCTGAGTGGCGTAGCGGTCTGAGGCTCCTGAGTGGCGTAGCGGTTTGAGGCTCCTGAGTGGCGTAGCGGTCTGAGGCTCCTGAGTGGCGTAGCGGTCTGAGGCTCCTGAGTGGCGTAGCGGTCTGAGGCTCCTGAGTGGCGCAGCGGTCTAAGGCACTGTGTCTCAGTGCTTGAGGCGTCACTACAGGCACCCTGGTTCAAATCCAGGCTGTATCACAACCGGCTGTGATTTGGAGTACCATAGGGCGGTGCACAATTGGCCCGGTGTCATCCTGGTTTAGGGTTTGACCAGTGTAGGCTGTCATTGTAAATAAGAATTTGTTCTTAACTGCCTTGCCTGGTTAAATAAAGGTCATTAAAAAAAATAACAGTCACATTTGAGTACAACTCTGCTGCAGTCACAATGATCAGGACAGAAATAACACTGTGCCTCCAGACATGACTAAATAATGACATGATGTTTTGTTTCAGATTTTGGAGGCCATGGCAAGATGACGCAGAGATGGAAACACAGAAGAAGATGTGATTGGTCTGCTTGGTAAGAGCCCTTCTCTCTCTTTCTGATGAATAGAGACATTTCAAATGTTATATATTATGGCTATGTGCAGTGTTGTAACGATGTGCAAATAGGTAATAAATAAAGATAAATATGGGTTGTCTTTACAATGGTGTTTGTTCTTCACTGGTTGCCCTTTTCTTGTGGCAACAGGTCACACATCTTGCTGCTGTAATGGCACACTGTGGTATTTCACCCAGTAGATATGGGAGTTTATCAAAATTGTATATATTTTCTAATTATTTGTGGGTCTGTGTAATCTGAGAGAAATATGTGTCTCTAATATGGTCATACATTTGGCAGGAGGTTAGGAAGTGCAGCTCAGTTTCTACCTCACTTTGTGGGCAGTGTGCATATAGTCTTCTCTTGAGAGCAAGGTCTGCGTACAGTGGCCTCTCTCAATAGCAAGGCTATGATCACTGAGTCTGTACATAGTCAAAGCTTTCCTTAAGTTTGGATCAGTCACAGTGGTCATGTATTCTACTGCTGTGTACTCTCTGTTTAGGGCCAAATTGCCCTCTCTCTCTCTCTCTGTCTCTCTCTGTCTCTCTCTCTCTCTGTCTCTCTCTCTCTCTCTCTCTCTCTCTGTCTCTGTCTCTCTTTCTTTCTCTCTCTCTCTCTCTCTCTCTCTCTCTCTCGCTCTCTGTCTCTCTCTCTCTCTGTCTCTCTCTGTCTCTCTCTCTCTGTCTGTCTCTCTCTCTGTCTCTCTCTCTGTCTCTCTCTCTTTCTCTCTCTCTGTCTCTCTGTCTCTCTTTCTCTCTCTCTTTCTCTCTGTCTCCATCTTTCTCTCACCCTCTCTTTCTCTCCCCTCTGTCTCTCTGTCTCTCTCTCTCTTTCTCTCGGTCTTTCTCTCACCCTCTATCTCTCTCCCTTGTTCTCTTGCTCCTGCAGATTACATGAATAAAGGTCTCATATGCCAAAACAGCTGCTTATTTCGGCCTTGACCCGTGTGGACAGTATAATTACATACCCCTTGATCCAACTCTGACCATGTCCATTGCATAAGGGTTACAGGGCAATGATAGTGTCCATAACCATGGTAATTGTGCTTACTAACCCAAAGGATAGTTGTGGGTCTACATGGGAATATACTGTATACATAAGTCAACATTTATAATCACAACAAACACATCATTTGTGGACTTACTAGTCCAAGGGAATATGGTTTTCTGCTTTAAACGCAGTGGTAGAATGAGTGTAGCTAGACTTGCAGATGCATCGTTTGCAGTATTCTAGTGATTTCTTTCATTTGGTAAAAGATCAATAAGATAGAAATTCCATAGCATCTGCAGCAGGACATATCTCCAGGAACACATTTTATAATAATAATTTTTTTTACCCACCTTTTCTCCCCAGTTTAGCGATATCCAATTGCGATCCAATTCCGATCTTGTCTCATCGCTGCATCTTCCCAACGGGCTCGGGAGAGGCGAAGGTCGAGTCATGTGTCCTCCGAAACACGACCCGCCAAACCACGCCTCCTAACACCCGCCCGTTTAACCTCGGAAGCCAAGGTCACCAATGTGTCAGAGGAAAAACCGTTGAACTGACGACCGAGGTCAGCCTGGAGGCGCCCGGCCAACCACAAGGAGTTGCGATACACTGCGCCACACTCTGAGGTCTCAGGAACAATTATTTTGATATATGTTTTTACTGAACTTGAAAAGTATTTTGTATAATTCTGTAAAATGAATCAGACTTAAATGTTTTTTAATACCATGAGGAAGTCAAACCCATCGGGACACTGGTGTGTTTTGGACTTCTAACCCCAGTTAAACATTGTGAGAAAAAAATGTATGTACTTACAGCATTCATATAAATTCATTATTATTAGGTTCTTGCTTGGCTGACTTTTTTAAATTTGTTGCCATTTATCAATAAAAGCTCATTAATGCCAACTGTTAAAGTCACGTTGTTTAGTGTTCTACTTGTAGCCCTGGTTGTCCTGAAAACAGAAATGAAAGGCAGTCAGATCTGTCATTTTTAAAACCTCAGCATTTGACACATTTTGCAGTAGAAAGACAGAGAAAGTACTATGAAAAATATTACCTTTGGCACTGTTGAATAATTTAATAATTACATTTTTCTGTTCAATTCCATTGTTTGAACAAAAAAACACAGATCTATCCAATAGTATTAATCAGACTTCAAAGGGCTTTAGTCGAGTTAAAGCACTATTTCTCATTGTGATAAGGAATATGCTTAACTAGCTCAATCCATTTCCCCATTCATCCAGACAGACAGAGGGACCACCATAAATATTGAGTTTTTCATTGGCAATTAAAAATTTGAATTGGTCAGATTCTTCATTGTCAGCGCTTCCTATCATAAATCAGACAGACATACAGTGCCATGTGTAGCCCAAGCTTAATCAATTAACTCCGATATGGTGCCTGGCTGACTGACTGGCTGACTGACTGACTGACTGGCTGACTGGCTGACTGCCTGACTGGCTGACTGACTGACTGACTGGCTGACTGACTGGCAATCACTGACTTACTGCCTGACTAGCTGACTGACTGCCTGACTGGCTGACTGACTGACTGCATGGCTGACTGGCTGACTGATTGCCTGACTGGCTGACTGCCTAAATGCCTGACTGGCTGGCTGCCTGGCTGGCTGCCTGGCTGGCTGACTGCCTGGCTGACTGACTGGCTGACTTACAGCCTGACTTACAGCCTGACTGACTGCCTGACTGGCTGACTGACTGACTGGCTGACTGTCTGCCTGCCTGCCTGGCTGACTGCCTGGCTGACTGCCTGGCTGGCTGACTGCCTGACTGGCTGACTGCCTGGCTGGCTGACTGCCTGGCTGGCTGACTGCCTGACTGGCTGACTGCCTGGCTGGCTGGCTGTTTGACTGCATGCCTGACTGGCTGCCTGACTGGCTGACTGGCTGCCTGGCTGACTGGCTGGCTGACTGCCTGGCTGACTGGCTGACTGCCTGGCTGACTGGCTGACTGACTGCCTGGCTGGCTGACTGACTGCATGCCTGACTGGCTGACTGCCTGGCTGGCTGACTGCCTGGCTGACTGCCTGACTGCCTGCCTGGCTGACTGGCTGTCTGACTGACTGACTGGCTAACTGCCTGACTGGTTGACTGGCTGACTACCTGACTGGCTGACTGATTGGATGAGTTAAGTTATATTGTCTGTTTTAGGTCAGGGATACTGAAAACTGTTCAGGGCTTCTTTTGCTAAAGTGTCTCAGAGTAGGAGCTGAACCCCCCATCCATTCATTACAATCTAAAAGGCTGAACTGGTCCTGGATCAGCACAGGCCCAGACTTTGCTGAGATGATTCAGAAAACAGGTTTTTACCTCTCATGTCTATATAACAAATTAAAGTGACCTGAGTGACCCTTACACCGTCCCACTGACCCCTACAAACCTACACAATCCTACTGACCCCACCCTACAACCCTACACCGTCCCACTGACCCCTACAACCCTACACCATCCTACTGACCCCGTCCTACAACCCTACACCATCCTACTGACCCCGTCCTACAACCCTACACCATCCTACTGACCCCACCCTACAACCCTACACCATCCTACTGACCCCACCCTACAACCCTACACCATCCTACTGACCCCATCCTTCAACCCTACACCATCCTACTGACCCCATCCTACAACCCTACACCATCCTACTGACCCCATCCTTCAACCCTACACCATCCTACTGACCCCATCCTACAACCCTACACCATCCTACTGACCCCGTCCTACAACCCTACACCATCCTACTGACCCCATCCTTTAACCCTACACCATCCCACTGACCCCTACAACCATTTACCATCCTACTGACCCCATCCTACAACCCTACACCATCCTACTGACCCCATCCTACAACCCTACACCATCCTACTGACCCCATCCTTCAACCCTACACCATCCTACTGACCCCATCCTACAACCCTACACCATCCTACTGACCCCATCCTTCAACCCTACACCATCCTACTGACCCCATCCTTCAACCCTACACCATCCTACTGACCCCATCCTTTAACCCTACACCATCCTACTGACCCCACCCTACAACCCTTTACCGTCCTACTGACCCCATCCTACAACCCTACACCATCCTACTGACCCCATCCTTCAACCCTACACCATCCTACTGACCCCACCCTACAACCCTACACCATCCTACTGACCCCATCCTTCAACCCTACACCATCCTACTGACCCCGTCCTACAACCCTACACCATCCCACTGACCCCTACAACCCTACACCATCCTACTGACCCCATCCTACAACCCTACACCATCCTACTGACCCCATCCTTTAACCCTACACCATCCTACTGACCCCGTCCTACAACCCTACACCATCCCACTGACCCCTACAACCCTACACCATCCTACTGACCCCATCCTACAACCCTACACCATCCTACTGACCCCATCCTTCAACCCTACACCATCCTACTGACCCCTACAACCCTACACCGTCCCACTGACCCCTACAACCCTACACCATCCTACTGACCCCATCCTTCAACCCTACACCATCCTACTGACCCCACCCTACAACCCAACACCATCCTACTGACCCCACCCTACAACCCTACACCATCCTACTGACCCCATCCTTCAACCCTACACCATCCTACTGACCCCATCCTACAACCCTACACCATCCTACTGACCCCACCCTACAACCCTACACCATCCTACTGACCCCATCCTACAACCCTACACCATCCAACTGACCCCATCCTTTAACCCTACACCATCCTACTGACCCCACCCTACAACCCTACACCATCCTACTGACCCCATCCTTTAACCCTACACCATCCTACTGACCCCTACAACCATTTACCATCCTACTGACCCCATCCTACAACCCTACACCATCCTACTGACCCCATCCTTTAACCCTACACCATCCCACTGACCCCTACAACCCTACACCATCCTACTGACCCCATCCTACAACCCTACACCATCCTACTGACCCCAACATACAACCCTACACCATCCTACTGACCCCATCCTTCAACCCTACACCATCCTACTGACCCCATCCTTTAACCCTACACCATCCTACTGACCCCTACAACCTTACACCATCCTACTGACCCCACCCTACAACCCTTTACCATCCTACTGACCCCATCCTACAACCCTACACCATCCTACTGACCCCATCCTACAACCCTACACCATCCTACTGACCCCATCCTTCAACCCTACACCATCCTACTGACCCCATCCTACAACCCTACACCATCCTACTGACCCCATCCTACAACCCTACACCATCCTACTGACCCCATCCTACAACCCTACACCATCCCACTGACCCCATCCTACAACCATTTAACATCCTACTGACCCCGTCCTACAACCCTACACCATCCTACTGACCCCACCCTACAACCCAACACCATCCTACTGACCCCACCCTACAACCCAACACCATCCCACTGACCCCATCCTACAACCCAACACCATCCCACTGACCCCTACAACCCTACACCCTCCTACTGACCCCATCCTACAGCCCTACACCGTCCCACTGACCCCACCCTACAACCCTATACCATCCTACTGACCCCGTCCTACAACCCTACACCATCCTACTGACCCCACCCTACAACCCTATACCATCCTACTGACCCCGTCCTACAACCCTACACCATCCTACTGACCCCATCCTTCAACCCTACACCATCCTACTGACCCCACCCTACAACCCTACACCATCCTACTGACCCCACCCTACAACCCAACACCATCCTACTGACCCCATCCTACAACCCTACACCATCCTACTGACCACCTTAAAACACAATATCTCACCATACCTCACCTTGCCTCACCCTACCACACCCCACCTCACGCTACCACACCTCACCATACCTTACCTCACCACACCTCACCACACCCCACCATACCTCACCTCACCACACCTCATCTCACCACACCTCACCTCACCACACCTCACCTCACCACACCTCACCTCACCACACCTCACCCACCATACCTCACCTCACCACACCTCACCATACCTTACCTCACCACACCTCACCCTACCACACCTCACCTCACCCACCATAGCTCACCTCACCACACCTCACCCTACCCTACCACACCTCACCCACCATTCCTCACCTCACCCTATCACACCATACCTCACATCACCCCACCATACCTTACCTCACCTCACCCTACCATACCTTACCTCACCTCACCACACCATACCTTACCTCACCTTAACTCACCCTACCATACCTCACCTCACCCTATCACACCATACCTTACCTCACCTCACCACACCACACCACACCTCACCCACCATATCTCACCCCACCATATCTCACCTCACCCTATACACCACCATACCTCACCATACCTCACATCACCTCACCTCACCCTACCTTACCTCATTTCACCCCACCATAACTTACATGCCTCACCTCACTCCTACACCATCCTACTGACCCTGTCCTAGAACCCTACACCATCATACTGACCCCAACATACAACCCTACACCATCCTACTGACCACCTTAAAACACAATACTTCACCATACCTCACCTTGCCTCACCCTACCACACCCCACCTCACGCTACCACACCTCACCTCACCCTACCATACCTCACCTCACCCTATCACACCATACCTCACCTCAACACACCATACCTTACCTCACCTCACCTCACCCTACCACACCTCACCCACCATACCTCACCCCACCATATCTCACCTCACCCTATCACACCATACCTCACATCCCCCCACCATACCGTAACTCATCTCACCCCACCATACCTTACCTCACCTCACCCCACCATACCTTACCTCACCTCAACTCACCCTACCATACCTCACCTCACCCTATCACACCATACCTTACCATACCTCACCTCACCTCACCCCACCATACCTTACCTCACCTCACCCCACCATACCTTACCTCACCTTACCTCACCTCACCTCACCTCACCACACCCCACCATACAACACATCACTTCACCCCACCACACCATACCTTACCTCACCTTACCTCACCTCACCTCACCCCACCATACCTTACCTCACCTCACCTCACCCTACCTTACCTCATTTCACCCCACCATAACTTACATGCCTCACCTCACCTCACTCCTACACCATCCTACTGACCCCGTCCTACAACCCTACACCATCCTACTGACCCCAACATACAACCCTACACCATCCTACTGACCACCTTAAAACACAATACTTCACCATTCCTCACCTTGCCTCACCCTACCACACCCCCCCTCACCCTACCATACCTTACCTCACCCCACCATACCTTACCTCACC
>NW_021823401.1:456078-458578 GCF_901001165.1 Salmo trutta | reverse complement strand
TTCATCAGACCAGAGGACATTTCTCCAAAACGTACGATCTTTGTCCCCATGTGCAGTTGCAAACCGTAGTCTGGCTTTTTTTATGGCGGTTTTGGAGCAGTGGCTTCTTCCTTGTTGAGTGGCCTTTCAGTTTATGTTTTAGATAGTTTTGTACCTTTTTCCTCCAGCATCTTCACAAGGTCCTTTGCTGTTGTTCAACACTAGTGTCTACAGTGGGACTCTGACTAATCCACAGTGTGTTCAGTACCTCCGTTGCCAAGACAACGTAAAGCGCTCTGGTGTATCTACACCATACAGTACCACACCCTCACATTCAACACATTTTGGACTGCTTCCTTTTAGTGGTATGACTGTAAAAAAAAAGGTCAACCTGCGCACGTGTACGTAAGAACTATGCAGGGATGCTATTCAGCGTGAGGAGGTGCGGGTGAATTGGTGGTTTGGGACGAAGATGTGTCACTGTGAGGATGACTGTGGTGATGTGCAGCAGGATCGGTTGTACAGTGTGATAGTGTAACAGGTCTGGAACAGGCTCAGTGTGACATCTCTATCAGCTCCTCACAGCCCTGCTGTTGGTTCACAAACAGCCTCAGCGGTTTCAGTTAGTCAGTCAGGTCCTTCCTGTTGCCTAGATACACCCCCCCCCCCCCCAGCTACATCCCAAATGACACCCTATTTCCTGTGGGGCCCTGGTCTAAAGTAGTGCATTATGTAGGGAATAAGGTGCCATAGGGCCCTGGTCTAAAGTAGTGCACTATGTAGGGAATAGGGTGCCATTTGGGACCCCTTCCCTAGTCTACAGTTGTCATTCTGACAGGAAGTGTACTGAGAGAGATCAATGCCCCTCCAGACATGCCTCGGTCCACCACCAAACCCAGACTGCTAACTGTCATCCTGCACCTGAACCTGATGAAAGACATAGATATGCAGGTTTGACGTTTATTGGGATGAGTCTTGTCCTGGAGGCAGAAATTATTGATTTCCGCTAAGGTGCAAAGGCTCTTATTATAAAAATTCACAAAAACAAAAAAATTGCTTTTTTTGGACTAAATTGAAGGTTAGGGTTAGGCATTAGGGTTAGCAGTGTGGTTAAGGTTAGGGTTAAGGTTAGGGTTAGGCATTAGAGTTAGCAGTGTGGTTAAGGTTAGGGTTAAGGTTAGGGTTAGGCGTTAGAGTTAGCAGTGTGGTTAAGGTTAGGGTTAAGGTTAGGGTTAGGCGTTAGGGTTAGCAGTGTGGTTAAGGTTAGGGTTAGGCATTAGGGTTAGCAGTGTGGTTAAGGTTAGGGTTAGGCATTAGGGTTAGCAGTGTGGTTAAGGTTAGGGTTAGGCATTAGGGTTAGCAGTGTGGTTAAGGTTAGGGTTAGGCATTAGGGTTAGCAGTGTGGTTAAGGTTAGGGTTAGGCATTAGGGTTAGCAGTGTGGTTAAGGTTAGGTTTAGGCATTAGGGTTAGAAGTGTGGTTAAGGTTAGGGTTAGGCATTAGGGTTAGCAGTGTGGTTAAGGTTAGGGTTAAGGTTAGGGTTAGCAGTGTGGTTAAGGTTAGGGTTAGACATTAGGGTTAGCAGTGTGGTTAAGGTTAGGGTTAAGGTTAGGGTTAGCAGTGTGGTTAAGGTTAGGGTTTGGTTTGGTTTAAAATCCGAAGTTATGACTGTGGCTGTGCCAGCTTGTTACCAGTCTGCAGAGCTGCCTCCAGGACTAGATTAATGACAAAACGCTAACCTGCCATAGATATACTAAATGATGATGTGTTATCGGTTGGTTATTTGATTATACTAAGTGGGTTGTGATGACAACTCTTAGGGTGTCTCTTATGCGCCTTTTACCTGTTAGTGATATAATCAACAGGACATTATATCACTAGCCTAGCATAGTGATATAATCAACAGGACATTATATCACTAGCCTAGCATAGTCATATAATTTACAGGACATTATATCACTAGCCTAGCATAGTCATATAATTTACAGGACATTATATCACTAGCCTAGCATATAGTTAATAGGCTTACATTGGCCACCCCTCAGAGCCTGGTTCCTCTCTAAGTTTCTTCCTAGGTTCCCTTTCTAGGGAGTTTTTCCTAGCCACTGTGCCTCTACATCTGCATTACTTGCTGTTTGGGGTTTTAGCCTGGGATTCTGTATATCACTTTGAGACATCAGCTGATGTAAAAAGGGCTTTATAAATGGGTGGGTTATTTGACTTACTCTAGCCTAGCCCAGGCTCTAAGCGGATCTGTCTAGTCATGGTATTACAATGAATTGCTTAGCTAACACTAGCCTAGCCCAAGCTCTTAGCATAGCTGTCTAGTCATGGCATTACAATGAACTGCTTAGCTAACACTAGCCTAGCCCAGGCTGTTAGCGTAGCTGTCTAGTCATGGTATTACAATGAATTGCTTAGCTAACACTAGCCTAGCCCAGGCTGTTAGCGTAGCTGTCTAGTCATGGCATTACAATGAACTGCTTAGCTAACACTAGCCTAGCCCAGGCTCTTAGCGTAGC
>NW_021823401.1:418578-448578 GCF_901001165.1 Salmo trutta | reverse complement strand
GCAGAGCAGAGCAGCCAGAACAGAACAGAGCAGAGAACAGAAATGAAGAGAGCAGAACAGAAGAGTTAACAGAGCAGAAGACAACAGAGCAGAAGAGAACAGAGCAGAAGAGAACAGAAGAGAACAGAACAGAGCAGAACAGAAGAGAACAGAGCAGAAGAGAACAGAGCAGAAGAGAACAGAAGAGAACAGAACAGAGCAGAACAGAACAGAAGAGAACAGAACAGAGCAGAGCAGAAGAGAACAGAACAGAGGAGAACTGAAATGAAGAGAACAGAACAGAAGAGTTAACAGAGTAGAAGAGAACAGAACAGAAGAGAACAGAATAGAACAGAACAGAAGGGATCAGAGCAGAAGAGGACAGAAGAGAAGAGAACAGAGCAGAAGAGGACAGAGCAGAACAGAATAGAACAGAACAGAAGAGAGCAGAACAGAATAGAACAGAAGAGAAGAGAACAGAGCAGAAGAGGACAGAGCAGAACAGAATAGAACAGAACAGAGCAGAACAGAATAGAACAGAACAGAGCAGAAGAAGACAGAGCAGAACAGAATAGAACAGAACAGAGCAGAACAGAATAGAACAGAAGAGAAGAGAACAGAGCAGAACAGAGCAGAACAGAGCAGAAGAGAACAGAACAGAGCAGAACAGAATAGAACAGAACAGAAGAGAGCAGAACAGAATAGAACAGAAGAGAAGAGAACAGAGCAGAAGAGGACAGAGCAGAACAGAATAGAACAGAACAGAGCAGAACAGAATAGAACAGAACAGAGCAGAAGAAGACAGAGCAGAACAGAATAGAACAGAACAGAGCAGAACAGAATAGAACAGAAGAGAAGAGAACAGAGCAGAACAGAGCAGAAGAGAACAGAACAGAGCAGAACAGAATAGAACAGAACAGAACAGAGCAGAACAGAACAGAACAGAAGAGAACAGAGCAGAAGAGAACAGAGCAGAAGAGAACAGAGCAGAAGAGGACAGAGCAGAACAGAATAGAACAGAACAGAGCAGAACAGAGCAGAAGAGAACAGAGCAGAAGAGAACAGAGCAGAAGAAGACAGAGCAGAACAGAATAGAACAGAACAGAGCAGAACAGAATAGAACAGAACAGAGCAGAACAGAGCAGAAGAGAACAGAGCAGAAGAGAACAGAGCAGAAGAAGACAGAGCAGAACAGAATAGAACAGAACAGAGCAGAACAGAACAGAGCAGAAGAGGACAGAGCAGAACAGAGCAGAAGAGGACAGAGCAGAACAGAGCAGAAGAGAGCAGAGTGACTGGTACTTCCAGACACAAAACTCTCTATTGCTCCCACTCCCTCTGTGCTCTCTCTTTCTCCCTCTTTCTCTCTCTCTCTCCCTCTATGCTCTCTCTCTCTCTATCCTTACTCTGCTGACCCAGTAAACCTTCCAGTGAACCTGAAATCCGTCCGTCTGATTCGCTGTCTGTGTAGTCACGTGACCACTCCTCCAGACACACCCCTCCTCCCGAAAATGCGTGTACCTTCCCTCCTCATCGCATGGAAATCGCTGATGTCTCTCTCTTCCAGAAAGGATCTCCCTCCCTCCCGCCCATCGCTCTCTAGGCTGTTGGATCCGGGAGGAGGAGGATCTGGTCAACACAGGATAGAGAACAAAACAACAGGACAATAATGATCATGATTGGTGATAGAATGAGAATGCAGAACTCTCAGGAAATTCCTCTGGGCTTCAGCATGAGTGCTTCTCTGGCACTGCGACTGAGACTCAGAGAATTAGACTGCTTTTCCTCTCCCTTCCTGTTTGTCCCGTCCCTTACTTTCCCTTTCAGACAGGCAGTGTGCCCCCTCTCTTCACTGTGTTTTAGACAGGCAGTGTACCCCCTCTCTTCACTGTGTTTTAGACAGGCAGTGTACCCCCTCTCTTCACTGTGTTTTAGACAGGCAGTGTACCCCCTCTCTTCACTGTGTTTTAGACAGGCAGTGTACCCCCTCTCTTCACTGTGTTTTAGACAGGCAGTGTACCCCCTCTCTTCACTCTGTTTCAGACAGGCAGTGTGCCCCCTCTCTTCACTGTGTTTTAGACAGGCAGTGTGCCCCCCTCTTCACTGTGTTTTAGACAGGCAGTGTACCCCCTCTCTTCACTGTGTTTCAGACAGGCAGTGTACCCCCTCTCTTCACTGTGTTTCAGACAGGCAGTGTACCCCCTCTCTTCACTGTGTTTTAGACAGGCAGTGTGCCCCCCTCTTCACTGTGTTTTAGACAGGCAGTGTACCCCCTCTCTTCACTGTGTTTTAGACAGGCAGTGTACCCCCTCTCTTCACTGTGTTTTAGACAGGCAGTGTGCCCCCTCTCTTCACTGTGTTTTAGACAGGCAGTGTACCCCCTCTCTTCACTCTGTTTCAGACAGGCAGTGTGCCCCCTCTCTTCACTGTGTTTCAGACAGGCAGTGTACCCCCTCTCTTCACTGTGTTTTAGACAGGCAGTGTGCCTCCTCTCTTCACTGTGTTTTAGACAGGCAGATTTACAGCATAGAAAAAGTGCTGTGGTATGATCTGATCTGAATTACAACTGACAGCCTGATGCTACAGCAGTATTATGAAAAGTGGACAGCCTGATGCTACAGCAGTATTATGAAAAGTGGACAGCCTGATGCTACAGCAGTATTATGAAAAGTGGACAGCCTGATGCTACAGCAGTATTATGAAAAGTGGACAGCCTGATGCTACAGCAGTATTATGAAGAGTGGACAGCCTGATGCTACAGCAGTATTATGAAGAGTGGACAGCCTGATGCTACAGCAGTATTATGAAAAGTGGACAGCCTGATGCTACAGCAGTATTATGAAGAGTGGACAGCCTAATACTACAGCAGTATTATGAAGAGTGGACAGCCTGATGCTACAGCAGTATTATGAAAAGTGGACAGCCTGATGCTACAGCAGTATTATGAAGAGTGGACAGCCTGATGCTACAGCAGTATTATGAAGAGTGGACAGCCTGATGCTACAGCAGTATTATGAAAAGTGGACAGCCTGATGCTACAGCAGTATTATGAAGAGTGGACAGCCTGATGCTACAGCAGTATTATGAAGAGTGGACAGCCTGATGCTACAGCAGTATTATGAAGAGTGGACAGCCTGATGCTACAGCAGTATTATGAAGAGTGGACAGCCTGATGCTACAGCAGTATTATGAAGAGTGGACAGCCTGATGCTACAGTAGTATTATGAAAAGTGGACAGCCTGATGCTACAGCAGTATTATGAAAAGTGGACAGCCTGATACTACAGCAGTATTATGAAGAGTGGACAGCCTGATGCTACAGCAGTATTATGAAGAGTGGGTGTGGTGGTTTGGACAGCCTGATGCTACAGCAGTATTATGAAGAGTGGACAGCCTGATGCTACAGCAGTATTATGAAGAGTGGACAGCCTGATGCTACAGCAGTATTATGAAGAGTGGACAGCCTGATGCTACAGCAGTATTATGAAGAGTGGACAGCCTGATGCTACAGCAGTATTATGAAGAGTGGACAGCCTGATGCTACAGCAGTATTATGAAGAGTGGGTGTGGTGGTTTGGACAGCCTGATGCTACAGCAGTATTATGAAAAGTGGACAGCCTGATGCTACAGCAGTATTATGAAGAGTGGACAGCCTGATGCTACAGCAGTATTATGAAAAGTGGACAGCCTGATGCTACAGCTGATATGGTAAACATGTCTCTGGCTCTTCATGGGAAGTTTGGTTTTATTTCCAGCCAGCATCCTCCACGGCAGCCGGACAGCAGCCATCTCTCTCCAGTTTCCCACAGCCCTTGTTCATTATCCCTCTCCTTCTTTTCTTCCTCTCTGTTTCCTCTCCTCCCTCTGTTTTCCCATGCTCTCATCTCACAGCTGTTGCTAACCTGGGAGGGGAAGTCCTCCTTTCCATCCAGGGAATCATAGATTGTGTTTCCTCTGTGGCACACTGATCCACAACATAAGAGAGAGAGAGCATGGGGGGGAAGTATGATGGGGACGAGGGGGAGGGGCCCCAGTATCTGACCAGCGCTCCCTTTCTCTCTCCCTATCCCTCTCCCCCCTCTATGAAGACTATCCTATCTCTCTCTCTCTCTCCTCTGTGAACTCTCTCTCTCTATCTGTGAACTCTCTCTCTCTCTCCTCTGTGAACTCTCTCTCTCTCTCCTCTGTGAACTCTCTCTCTCTCCTCTGTGAACTCTCTCTCTCTCTCTCTCTCTCTCTCTCTCTCTCTCTCTCTCTTTCTCTCTCTGTACTACTTTGTTTCACCTCTGTTGTTCAATATCAAATAAAACAGAGGAGGTCATCAAATGGAGCCCCTCTGCAACAGGTCACATCATCACAACAAAGGGGATTTCAATGAGACATTTTCTCTCCCTCAATTTCATATTCATAGTTTTGAACCAAGTAGGCTATGTGCTACTGCCTAACAGTTCTCGACACGTTCAGTTCATTTGAACCCTTATATAACCCTTAATGAGGGTGGTTTGGTTCGAGTCGTTCAGCGGTGGCGTGTCAAGTTGTTTTCAGTTCAGATCCAATCTCTCTCTCTGCTTCCTGTATTTTTTGTTGTTGTCAGTAACTGGAGTCAAACCAAACTGATAGAATCTGATAAATGAGTCTGAACCTCCATCTGGTGGCCAGACCAGGCCTGAGTCCCAAACGGCACCCTATTCCCCTACGTTGCGCACTACATTTGAACAGAGCCCTCTGGGCCCCGGTCGAAAGTAGTGCACTAGATAGGAAATAAGGTGTCGTTTGGAATGCAGACCAGACCACTAGAACCTCATGGCTGTTCTGATAACATTCATCAACAACACAGCAGAATGTCTGGTGGCTGCAGTAAGCCTTCAGTTTGACTTCTAGAGCAGCACAGCAACATGGTAGACCAATAAACTACCTGTTCTAGAGCAGCACAGCAACATGGTAGACCAATAAACTACCTCTTCTAGAACAGCACACAGCAACATGGTAGACCAATAAACTACCTCTTCTAGAGCAGCACAGCAACATCGTAGACCAATAAACTACCTCTTCTAGAACAGCACACAGCAACATGGTAGACCAATAAACTACCTCTTCTAGAGCAGCACACAGCAACATGGTAGACCAATAAACTACCTCTTCTAGAACAGCACAGCAACATCGTAGACCAATAAACTACCTCTTCTAGAACAGCACACAGCAACATGGTAGACCAATAAACTACCTCTTCTAGAACAGCACAGCAACATGGTAGACCAATAAACTACCTCTTCTAGAGCAGCACACAGCAACATGGTAGACCAATAAACTACCTCTTCTAGAACAGCACACAGCAACATGGTAGACCAATAAACTACCTCTTCTAGAACAGCACAGCAACATGGTAGACCAATAAACTACCTCTTCTAGAACAGCACACAGCAACATGGTAGACCAATAAACTACCTCTTCTAGAGCAGCACAGCAACATGGTAGACCAATAAACTACCTCTTCTAGAACAGCACACAGCAACATGGTAGACCAATAAACTACCTCTTCTAGAACAGCACACAGCAACATGGTAGACCAATAAACTACCTCTTCTAGAACAGCACAGCAACATGGTAGACCAATAAACTATCTCTTCTAGAGCAGCACACAGCAACCTGGTAGACCAATAAACTACCTCTTCTAGAACAGCACAGCAACATGGTAGACCAATAAACTACCTCTTCTAGAGCAGCACAGCAACATGGTAGACCAATAAACTACCTCTTCTAGAGCAGCACAGCAACATGGTAGACCAATAAACTACCTCTTCTAGAACAGCACACAGCAACATGGTAGACCAATAAACTACCTCTGATAGAACAGCACACAGCAACATGGTAGACCAATAAACTACCTCTTCTAGAACAGCACACAGCAACATGGTAGACCAATAAACTACCTCTTCTAGAGCAGCACAGCAACATGGTAGACCAATAAACTACCTCTTCTAGAGCAGCACAGCAACATGGTAGACCAATAAACTACCTCTGATAGAACAGCACACAGCAACATGGTAGACCAATAAATTACCTGTTCTAGAACAGCACAGCAACATGGTAGACCAATAAACTACCTCTTCTAGAGCAGCACACAGCAACATGGTAGACCAATAAACTACCTCTTCTAGAACAGCACAGCAACATGGTAGACCAATAAACTACCTCTTCTAGAACAGCACAGCAACATGGTAGACCAATAAACTACCTCTTCTAGAACAGCACAGCAACATGGTAGACCAATAAACTACCTCTTCTAGAACAGCACACAGCAACATGGTAGACCAATAAACTACCTCTATGACTTAAACTTTACTTGATATAATGGACAAGGATGTTCTGTGTGTGTTCTGTGTGTGTTCTGTGTGTGTTCTGTGTGTATTCTAAGTGTGTTCTGTGTATGTTCTGGTGTGTTCCTTGTGTGTTCTGGTGTGTGCTGTGTGTGTTCTGTGTGTTTTCTGGTGTGTGCTGTGTGTGTTCTGGTGTTTCTGAGTGTGTTCTGTGTGTTCTGTGTGTGTTCTGTGTGTGTTCTGTGTGTTCTCCTATGTTCTGTGTGTGTTCTGTGTGTTCTGTGTGTTCTGGTGTGTTCTGGTGTATCCTGTGTGTGTCCTGTGTGTGTTCTGGTGTGTTCTGTGTGTGTTCTGTGTGTGTTCTGGTGTGTTCTGTGTGTGTTCTGGTGTGTTCTGGTGTGTTCTGTGTGTGTTCTGTGTGTTCTGTGTGTGTTCTGGTGTGTTCTGTGTGTGTTCTGGTGTGTTCTGTGTGTGTTCTGGTGTGTTCTGTGTGTGTGTTCTGGTGTGTCTGTGTGTGTTCTGTGTGTGTTCTGGTGTGTTCTTGTGTGTGTGTTCTGGTGTGTTCTGGTGTGTTCTGTGTGTGTTCTGGTGTGTTCTGTGGTGTGTTCTGTGTGTGTTCTGGTGTGTTCTGATGCATTCTGTGTGTATTCTGTTGTGTTCTGTGTGTGTTCTGTGTGTTCTGTGTGTTCTGTGTGTGTTCTGGTGTGTTCTGATGTGTTCTGTGTGTGTTCTGTTGTGTTCTGTGTGTGTTCTGTGTGTGTTCTGGTGTGTTCTGTGTGTGTGTTCTGGTGTGTTCTGGTGTGTTCTGTGTGTGTTCTGGTGTGTTCTGTGTGTGTTCTGTGTGTGTTCTGGTGTGTTCTGGTGTGTTCTGTGTGTGTTCTGTTTGTGTTCTGTGTGTGTGTGTGTGTTCTGTTGTGTTCTGTGTGTTCTGTGTGTGTTCTGGTGTGTTCTGATGTGTTCTGTGTGTGTTCTGTTGTGTTCTGTGTGTGTTCTGTGTGTGTTCTGGTGTGTGTTCTGTGTGTGTTCTGGTGTGTTTTGTGTTTGTTCTGGTGTGTTCTGTGTGTGTTCTGGTGTGTTCTGTGTGTGTTCTGTTGTGTTCTGTGTGTTCTGTGTGTGTTCTGGTGTGTTCTGATGTGTTTCTGTGTGTGTTCTGGTGTGTGTTCTGTGTGTGTTCTGTGTGTGTTCTGTGTGTGTTCTGTGTGTGTTCTGGTGTGTTCTTTGTGTGTTCTGGTGTGTTCTGTGTGGTGTGTTCTGGTGTGTTCTGTGTGTGTTCTGTGTGTGTTCTGGTGTGTTCTGTGTGTGTTCTGTGTGTGTTCTGGTGTGTTCTGTGTGTGTTCTGTGTGGTGTTTTGGTGTGTTCTGTGTGTGTTCTGGTGTGTTTTGTGTGTGTTCTGGTGTGTTCTGTTGTATTCTGTGTGTTCTGTGTGTGTTCTGTGTGGTTCTGTGTGTTCTGTGTGTGTTCTGGTGTGTGCGTTCTGTGTGTGTTCGGTGTGTTCTGTGTGTGTTCTGTGTGTGTTCTGGTGTGTGCGTTCTGTGGTGTGTTCTGGTGTGTTCTGGTGTGTTCTGTGTGTGTTCTGGTGTGTTCTGTGTGTTTCTGTGTGTGTTCTGGTGTGTTCTGTGTGTGTTCTGTGTGTGTTCTGGTGTGTTCTGTGTGGTGTTCTGGTTGTGTCTGTGTGTGTGCTGGTGTGTTCTGTGTGTGTTCTGGTGTGTTCTGTGTGTGTTCTGGTGTGTTCTGGTGGTGTGTTCTGGTTGTGTGGGTTCTGGGTGTGTTCTGTGTGTGTTCTGTGTGTGTTCTGGTGTTTTCTGTGTGTGTTCGTGCTGGTGTGTTCTGGTGTGTTCTGTGTGTGTTCTGGTGTGTTCTGGTGTGTTCTGGTGTGTTCTGTGTGTGTTCTGGTGTGTTCTGGTGTGTTTCTGGTGTGTTCTGTGTGTGTTCTGTGTGTGTTCTGGTGTGTTCTGTGTGTGTTCCTGGTGTGTTCTGTGTGTGTTCTGGTGTGTTTCTGTGTTGTGTTCTGGTGTGTTTCTGTGTGTGTTCTCTGGTGTGTTCGGGTGTGTTCTGGTGTGTTCTGGTGTGTTCTGTGTGTTCTGGTGTGTTCTGTGTGTGTTTCTGGTGTGTTCTGTGTGTTCTGGTGTGTTCTGTGTTTCTGGTGTGTTCTGGTGTGTTTCTGTGTGTGTCTGTTGTGGTATGTGGGTGTTCTGGTGTGTTCTGTGTGGTGTGTTCTGTGGTGTGGTCTGGTGTGTGTTCTGTGTGTGTTCTGTGGTTGTGTTCGTGGTGTTGGATCCTGTGTGTGTTCTCGGTGTGTTCTGTGTGTGTTCTGCTGGTGTGTTGGTCGGTGTGTGGTTCCTGGTGTGTGTCTGTGTGTGTTCTGGTTGTGTTTCTGGGTGTAGTTCGGGTGTGTGTTCTGTGTGTGTTCTGGTGTGTTTCTGTGGTGTTCTGGTGTGTTCTTGTGTGTGTTCTGGGTGGTGTCTGGTGTGTTTCTGTGGTGGTTCTGGGTGTGGTTCTGTGGTGTGTTCCTGTGTGGTGTTCTGGTGTGTTTTCTGTGGTTGGTGTTCTGTGTGTGTTCTGGTGTGTTCTGGTGTGTTCCTGTGTGCGTTCTGGTGTGTTCTGTGTGGTGTTTCTGGTGTGTTCTGGTGTGTTCTGGCTCCAGACTACAGACCCTGGATGACCTCGGTATGTTTAGTGATCAAGGTATCAGAAAGTCTACGGTGTTCTGGCTCAATAATCAGATTATATCAGTGTGTTGTTGTCAAGACATACAAAAGGCTAAAACTGTTTCTGTGTGGGTCTTTACTGCTGCCAGGCTTATATGCACGGACATCTTCTGAAAACATCTCAAACTCTACCTCTTTAATGAGTCTTAAATAACACATCTGTCTTACCCTCCCTCCCTTTTTATGCTGGAAAAGTGTACTTGCTATGACTGTGATATGTGGTTGTCTCACCTATCTGAAGATGAATGGACTGACTGTGAGTCGCTCTGGATAAGAGCGTCTGCTAAATGACTAAAATATAACACAGAGAAACACCTCCATGTTAGTTATCATTATATTATTATTACATCGCTGTACATTATGCACGTCCTGCTAGAGAAACCATACACAACAACATCCTGGTACAATACCCATCATCCCTCCTAGAGAAACCATCCACAACATCCTGGTACAGTAACTACATCCCTTCTAGAGAAACCATCCACAACAACATCCTGGTACAATAACTATCATCCCTTCTAGAAAACCATCCACAACAACATCCTGGTACAATAACTATCATCCCTCCTAGAGAAACCATCCACAACAACATCCTGTATCATGCAGCATGCAGACATAGCTGTCTGCAGTGGGTTATACAGGGGCAGAGTCCTTCTAGCTGTCTGGAGTGGGTTATACAGGAGCAGAGTCCTTCTGGCTGGTCTGGAGTGGGTTATACAGGAGCAGAGTCCTTCTGGCTGGCTGGAGTGGGTTATACAGGAGCAGAGTCCTTCTAGCTGTCTGGAGTGGGTTATACAGGAGCAGAGTCCTTCTAGCTGTCTGGAGTGGGTTATACAGGAGCAGAGTCCTTCTAGCTGTCTGGAGTGGGTTATACAGGAGCAGAGTCCTTCTGGCTGTCTGGAGTGGGTTATACAGGAGCAGAGTCCTTCTAGCTGTCTGGAGTGGGTTATACAGGAGCAGAGTCCTTCTAGCTGTCTGGAGTGGGTTATACAGGGGCAGAGTCCTTCTAGCTGTCTGAGTGGGTTATACAGGGGCAGAGTCCTTCTAGCTGTCTGGAGTGGGTTATACAGGGGCAGAGTCCTTCTAGCTGTCTGGAGTGGGTTATACAGGGGCAGAGTCCTTCTAGCTGTCTGGAGTGGGTTATACAGGGCAGAGTCCTTCTAGCTGTCTGGAATGGGTTTATACAGGAGCAGAGTCCTTCTAGCTGTCTGGAGTGGGTTATAAGGAGCAGAGTCCTTCTGGCTGTCTGGAGTGGGTTATACAGGAGCAGAGTCCTTCTAGCTGTCTGGAGTGGGTTATACAGGAGCAGAGTCCTTCTGGCTGTCTGGAGTGGGTTATACAGGAGCAGAGTCCTTCTAGCTGTCTGGAGTGGGTTATACAGGGGCAGAGTCCTTCTAGCTGTCTGGAGTGGGTTATACAGGAGCAGAGTCCTTCTGGCTGTCTGGAGTGGGTTATACAGGAGCAGAGTCCTTCTAGCTGTTCTGGAGTGGGTTATACAGGGGCAGAGTCCTTCTAGCTGTCTGGAGTGGGTTATACAGGAGCAGAGTCCTTCTAGCTGTCTGGAGTGGGTTATACAGGAGCAGAGTCCTTCTAGCTGTCTGGAGTGGGTTATACAGGAGCAGAGTCCTTCTAGCTGTCTGGAGTGGGTTATACAGGGGCAGAGTCCTTCTAGCTGTCTGGAGTGGGTTATACACGGGCAGAGTCCTTCTAGCCGTCTGGAGTGGGTTATACAGGGGCAGAGTCCTTCTAGCTGTCTGGAGGTGGGTTATACACGGGCAGAGTCCATTCTAGCTGTCTGGAGTGGGTTATACAGGGGCAGAGTCCTTCTAGCTGTCTGGAGTGGGTTATACAGGGGCAGAGTCCTTCTAGCTGTCTGGAGTGGGGTTATACAGGGGCAGAGTCCTTCTAGCTGTCTGGAGTGGGTTATACAGGAGCAGAGTCCTTCTGGCTGTCTGGAGTGGGTTATACAGGGGCAGAGTCCTTCTAGCTGTCTGGAGTGGGTTATACAGGAGCAGAGTCCTTCTGGCTGTCTGGAGTGGGTTATACAGGAGCAGAGTCCCTTCTAGCTGTCTGGAGTGGGTTATACAGGAGCAGAGTCCTTCTAGCTGTCTGGAGTGGGTTATACAGGGGCAGAGTCCTTCTAGCTGTCCTGGAGTGGGTTATACAGGGGCAGAGTCCTTCTAGCTGTCTGGAGTGGGTTATACACGGGCAGAGTCCTTCTAGCTGTCTGGAGTGGGTTATACAGGGGCAGAGTCCTTCTAGCTGTCTGGAGTGGGTTATACACGGGCAGAGTCCTTCTAGCTGTCTGGGAGTGGGTTATACAGGGGCAGAGTCCTTCTAGCTGTCTGGAGTGGGTTATACAGGGGCAGAGTCCTTCTAGCTGTCTGGAGTGGTTTATACAGGGGGCAGAGTCCTTCAGCTGTCTGGAGTGGGTTATACAGGAGCAGAGTCCTCTGGCTGTCTGGAGTGGGGTATACAGGAGCAGAGTCCTTCTAGCTGTCTTGAGTGGGTTATACAGGAGCAGAGTCCTTCTGGCTGTCTGGAGTGGGTTTATACAGGAGCAGAGTCCCTTCTAGCTGTCTGGAGTGGGTTATACAGGGGCAGAGTCCTTCTAGCTGGCTGGAGTGGGTTATACAGGGGCAGAGTCCTTTCTAGCTGTCTGGAGTGGGTTATACAGGAGCAGAGTCCTTCTAGCTGTCTGGAGTGGGTTATACAGGAGCAGAGTCCTTCTAGCTGTCTGGAGTGGTTATACAGGGGCAGAGGTCCTTCTAGCTGTCTGGAGTGGGTTATACAGGAGCATAGTCCTTCTAGCTGTCTGGAGTGGGTTATACATGAGCAGAGTCCTTCTGGCTGTCTGGAAGTGGGTTTATACAGGGGCAGAGTCCTTCTAGCTGTCTGGAGTGGGTTATACAGGGGCAGAGTCCTTCTAGCTGTCTGGAGTGGGTTATACAGGTGCAGAGTCGTTCTAGCTGTCTGGAGTGGGTTATACAGGAGCAGAGTCCTTCTAGCTGTCTGGAGTGTGTTATACAGGGGCAGAGTCCTTCTAGCTGTCTGGAGTGGGTTATACAGGAGCAGAGTCCTTCTAGCTGTCTGGAGTGGGTTATACAGGAGCAGAGTCCTTCTAGCTGTCTGGAGTGGGTTTATACAGGAGCAGAGTCCTTCTAGCTGTCTGGAGTGGGTTATACAGGAAGCAGAGTCCTTCTGGCTGTCTGGAGTGGGTTATACAGGAGCAGAGTCCTTCTAGCTGTCTGGAGTGGGTTATACAGGGGCAGAGTCCTTCTAGCTGTCTGGAGTGGGTTATACAGGGGCAGAGTCCTTCTAGCTGTCTGGAGTGGGGTTATACAGGGGCAGAGTCCTTCTAGCTGTCTGGAGTGGGTCATACAGGAGGCAGAGTCCTTCTAGCTGTCTGGAGTGGGTTATACAGGGCAGAGTCCTTCTAGCTGTCTGGAGTGGGTCATACAGGAGCAGAGTCCTTCTAGCTGTCTGGAGTGGGTTATACAGGTTAGAGTCCTTCTAGCTGTCTGGAGTGGGTTATACAGGAGCAGAGTCCATCTAGCTTGTCTGGAGTGGGTTATACAGGAGCAGAGTTCTTCTAGCTGTCTGGAGTGGGTTATACAGGAGCAGAGTCCTTCTAGCTGTCTGGAGTGGGTCATACAGGAGCAGAGTCCTTCTAGCTGTCTGGAGTGGGTTATACAGGAGCAGAGTCCTTCTAGCTGTCTGGAGTGGGTTATACAGGAGCAGAGTCCTTCTAGCTGTCCTGGAGTGGGTTATACAGGGGCAGAGTCCTTTCTAGCTGTCTGGAGTGGGTTATACAGGGGCAGAGTCCTTCTAGCTGTCTGGAGTGAGTTATACAGGGGCAGAGTCCTTCTAGCTGTCTGGAGTGGGTTATACAGGGACAGAGTCCTTCTAGCTGTCTGTAGTGGGTTATACAGGGGCAAGAGTCCTTCTAGCTGTCTGGGAGTGGGTTATACAGGAGCAGAGTCCTTCTAGCTGTCTGGAGTGGATTATACAGGAGCAGAGTCCTTCTAGCTGTCTGGAGTGGGTTATACAGGAGCAGAGTCCTTCTAGCTGTCTGAGTGGGTTATACAGGAGCAGAGTCCTTCTAGCTGTCTGGAGTGGGTTATACAGGAGCAGAGGGATAATCCTCAGTGTGTTAGCAGTCCCTCCCTGTGTACAATACATCTGTTCTCATGAAAAAACACAGTAAAAATGTAAAAGCAGCAACTGAGCAGTGTGAGGAGCAGATAACCTAAAGGGTGGAACAATGAAAGGATCCGACGTGACTGGTGATGATGCCGTGGATCAGCTGTGATGTGTGATGTCTCTGGGATTATAGAAAGACCACACATAGACTCACCATCTAATTACTCTGTTTTGTTGCTGTCTCTTTTCAATCCAGGCTTTATGGAAAGAGATCTAGCTATGATTTCTCCTTTTAATTAATAGCCACTGTAGAATTAAGGGAAATCTGTATTTAAGTGCCTTGGAAAGGACTACAGTAAAGGAACGTCATATGGCAAAGTTTAGACAGCATGACACAACAGGAGAGAGAGCAGGCTTCTGGAAGTGAGGACAGAGAAGAGAAGGGAAAGAGATCAAAGTGGAGCTGTCATGAGTTTGAGTCAGGCGAGGCAGAGGAGGCTGGAGGAGCGGGGCCTCATTCCCACAGTCAACATCCTGCTGGGAGATGAAAGACCCACAGCCGGGGCACATGCAAAGGCCCAGGCCCAGAACCAGGCCTCCACCGTGGGGGTGTGGGACACACAGCTGGGTCCTGGGAAGAGAGAGAGAGAGGAGTGAGTATTATCTGCAGAGAGAGAATGGGGGGTAGGGGTAGAAAGGGAGGGAGAGAGATAGAGAGAGGGAGTAGGGGTAGAAAGGGAGGGAGAGAGGGGGGTAGGGGTAGAAAGGGAGAGAGAGAGAGAGAGAGAGAGAGAGAGAGAGATAGGGGTAGGGGTAGAAAAGGGAGAGAGAGGTTGGTGTAGAAAGGGAGAGAGGGAGAGAGAGGGAGAGAGAGAGGGGGTAGGGGTAGAAAGAGAGAGAGAGAGGTTGGTGTAGAAAGGGAGAGAGAGGGAGAGAGAGAGAGGTTGGTGCAGAAAGGGAGAGAGAGAGGGAGAGAGAGAGGGGATAGGGGTAGAAAGAAAGAGAGAGAGAGAGAGAGAGAGAGGGGGGGGGTGGCAGGGGTAGAAGAGAGAGAGAGAGAGAGGTTGGTGTAGAAAGGGAGAGAGAGAGAGAGAGAGAGAGAGAGAGAGAGAGAGAGAGAGAGAGAGGAGAGAAGGGATAGGGGTAGAAACAGAGAGAGAGCCTCCAGCCCTCTGGTGTTTGGGTGGGTGGGTGGGTGATTCTCCATTGTTACCAGTTGTGCCAGCTACAGTATGGGTCTGCTCCTAAATTACACACTATTCCCTACATAGTCTACCACCCTATGGGCCCTGGTCAAACTAGTGCACTATATAAGACATAGTGGGGCCGGTTGTGCCAGCTCTGGTCATAACTCTGGTCCGGTCTGCATGTGACCCAAAGCCTCGAGGGTATTGCACAGTGACGGTGATGGGAGAGTGTGTTGGGCACCGCACAGTGCCAGGGCCAGCTGTGCCCTCTCCATACCCGCTGCCTGCTGCCCACTTCTGGGCATGTGTTGGACTAGGATCCCCTGTGGATCCATCCACTGCTCTATTGGCTGATATAATTACTATACCGCCGTGCTACTATGGACCTCCTGGCACTGTAAAACATTCAACAACAAAAATACGAGAAAAGACAACAACAAACAAATACTTTAGCAAATCGAATGTTTCTTTGTCACATTGCTGAATACAATAGGTGTAGACCTTTACAGTGAAATGCTGACTTACAAGCAATTAACCAACAATACAGTTTAAGAAAATAATAATGCTTGAAGAAGTTAAGAGTAAGATATGTAAAAATAGAAAATAAAAGTAACAATAATTAAACAGCGGCAGTAAAATAACAATAGCGAGGCTCTATACAGGGGTCAATGTGCGGGGCACCGGTTAGTCGAGGTAATTGAGATAATATGTACATCAGGTAGAGTTAAAGTGACATAATGCCATAGATAATAAACAGAGAGTAGCAGCAGCGTAAAAGAGGGGAGTCTGGATAGCCCTTTGATTAGCTGTTAAAGAGTCTTATGGCTTTGGGGGTAGAAGCTGTTAAGAAGCCTTTTGGACCTAGATTTGGTGCTCCGGTACCACTTGCCGTGTGTAGAAAAGAGAACAGTCCTGACTAGGGTGGTTGGAGTCTTTGACAATTTTAGGGGCCTTCCTCTGAACACCGCCTGGTAAAGAGGTCCCTGCATGGCAGGAAGGCTGTGCCGTACACACTACTCTCTGTAGTGCCTTATGGTCGGAGCTGAGCAGTTGCCATACCAGGCAGTGATGGCAACCAGTCATGATGCTCTTGATGGTGCAGCTGTAGAAACCTTTTGAGGATCTGATGACCCATGCTAAATCTTTTCAGTCTCCTGAGGGGGAATAGGCTTTGTCGTGCCTTCTTCACGACTGTCTTAGTGTGTTTGGACCATGATAGTTTGTTGGTGATGTGGACACCAAGGAACTTGAAGCTCTCGACCTGCTCCACTGCAGCCCCGTCGATGAGAATGGGGGCGTGCTTGGTCCTCCTTTTCCTGAGTCCACAATCATCTCCTTTATCTTGATCACGTCGAGGGAGAGGTTGTTGTCCTGGCACCACACGGCCAGGTCTCTGATCTCCCTATAGGCTGTCTCATCGTTGTTGGTGATCAGGGCCTACCACTGTTATGTCCGTCTGCAAACTTGATGATGGGTGTTGGAGTCGTGCCTGGCCATGCACTCATGAGTGAACAGGAGTACAGGAGGGGACTGAGCACACCCCCCTGAGGGGTCCCCCGTTGTTGAGGGATCAGCTTTTCAGATGTGTTGTTACCTACCCTTACCACCTGGGGGGGCGGCCCGTCAGGAAGTCCAGATCCAGGTTGCAGAGGGAGGTGTTTAGTCCCCAGGGACCTTAGCTTATTGATGAGCTTTGAGTGGCACTATGGTGTTGAACGCTGAGCTGTAGTCCAATGAATATCATTCTCACATAAGTGTTTCTTTTGTCCAGGTGGGAAAGGGCAGTGTTGAGTGCAATAGCGATTGCATCATCTGTGGATCTGTTTGGGGCGGTATGCAAATTGGGAGTGGTCTAGGGTTTTCTGGGATAATGGTGTTGATGTGAGCCATGACCAGCCTTTCAAAGCACTTCATGGCTACAGACGTGAGTGCTACTGGTTTGGTAGTCATTTAGGCAGGTTTACCTTAGTGTTTTTTCGGTACAGAGACTATGTGGTCTGCTTGAAAACATGTTGGTATTACAGACTCAGTCAGGGACAGGTTGAAAATGTCAATGAAGACACTTGCCATTGGTCAGCTCATGCTCGGAGTACCGTCCTGGTAATCCGTCTGGCTCTGCTGCCTTGTGAACGTTGACCTTTTAAAGGTCTTACTAACGTCGTCTGCGGAGAGCTTGATCACACAGTCGTCCGGAGCAGCTGATGCTCTCATGCATGTTTCAGTGTTACTTGCCTCAACGCGAGCATATACGTAATTTAGCTCGTCTGGTAGGCTCGTGTCACTGGGCAAGCTCGCGGCTGTGCTTCTCTTTGTAGTCTGTAATAGGTTGGCAAGCCCTGCTACATCCGACGAGCAGCAGAGCCGGTGTAGTACGATTCAATCTTAGTCCTGTATTGACGCTTTGCCTGTTTACGGTTTCGTCGGAGGGCATAGCGGGATTTATTATAATCTTCCGGGTTAGAGTCCCACTCCTTGAAAATGACAGCTCTGACCTTTAGCTCAGTGCGGATGTTGCTTGTAATCCATGGCTTCTGGTTGTGGTACGTACGGTCACTGGTGGGATGACACCATCGATACACTTATTGATAGCCAGTGACTGAGGTGTACTCCTCAATTGCCATCGCAAGAATCCGTGAACATATTCCAGTCCTGTGCTAACAAAAACAGTCCGGTAGCTTAGCATCTGCTTCATCTGACCACTTCCTGTTGACTGAGTCACTGGTGGTTCCTGGCTTTAGTTTTTGCTTGTAAGCAGGAATCAGGAGGATGTAATTATGGTCAGATTTGCCAAATTGAGGGCGAGTGGAGAGCTTTGTAACACGCGTCTCTTTGTGTGAAGTAAAAGGTGGTGTAGAGGTTTTTTTTCCATCTGGTTGCACATTTAACATGCTGGTAAAATGAGGTAAAACGGATTGAGTTTCCCTGCACTAGGAGCGCCGCCTCTAGATTAAAGTTTTCCTGTTTTGCTTATGGCCGTATACAGCTCATTGAGTGCGGTCTTAGTGTCAGCATCGGTTTGTGGTGGTATATAGACAGATACAAAAAATATAGATGAAAACTCTCTTGGTAAATAGTTTGGTCTACAGCTTATCATGAGATACTCTACCTTAGGTGAGCAAAACCTCGAGACTTCAGTAGAGTAATCACTGTCCTGATATCTAGAAGCTCTTTTCAGTCATAAGACATGGTGGCAAGAAACATTACATACAAAGAAGTTACAATAATGCGAAAAACATACACAATAGCACAATTGGTTACGGGATCGTAAAACGACAGCCATCTCCTTCGGCGTCATTCTACTTATACATATGGATGCAAGTCGTTTAAATAATTTGTACATTTAATTTTACCGAAAAAAAGTTACAGAATAAATCGAGCTCAAAAATGTTGTTTAAAAATGTAACTATATTTTATGAACATAACCAAATGTACACATTCTAATACGATTTTAACTTGTCACGTGGCTCTGTTTTAGTGGACTCTGGGTATTCAACATTTGTAGACTTCATGATTATTTACACAATGTTGTATACATGTTTGAAGAAAGAAAAGTATATTTATATATTAGTATGAAGTAGCTTGTTGTGCCTTAAGGTGTAACGGATCATGCTGAACGGATATCAAAACCGTCAGACATATTGACGTTCAATGATTACAAAACCGATTTCTACCATCAGCACTCTTAAAGACAGAGTTGAATGAAGCACATTGCAATGCTTGTAGTTCTGACATAATTTTACTGTAATACTACATCAGTTCATTCTGACATCCTTTTACTGTAATTATCACAGACTCAGGATATGACCCAGATGCAGACACAAGAGGCGGATAGTACAGTTCTCAATAATTTAATAAAGCACGGGGCAAAGGGCAGGTCAGGGACAGGCATGGGTTCGTGATCAGGTCAGAGTCACGCAGGTACAGGACGGCAGGCAGGCAGGCAGGCTCGGGTCAGGGCCAGGGCAGAATGGTCAGAACCGGGAACACGAGGAAACAAACACTTGAGAAACAGGAAAATGGGAAAGCACGCTGGTAAGACCTGACAATACAAGACGAACAGTCGACAGACAAACAGAGAACACAGGTATAAATGCTCAGGGGATAATGGGGAAGATTGGCGACACCTGGAGGGGGGTGGAGACAAGCACAAAGACAGGTGAAACCAATCAGGTGTGACTGTAATAGTACTACAGCTCATGCTGACATAATTTTAATGTCATATTACAGCTCATTCTGACATCATTTTACTGTAATACTACAGCTCATTCTGACATCATTTTACTGTAATACTACTACAGCTCACGCTGACATAATTTTACTGTAACTACAGCTCAATC
This sequence comes from Salmo trutta, assembly GCF_901001165.1. Classification (NCBI taxonomy): domain Eukaryota; kingdom Metazoa; phylum Chordata; class Actinopteri; order Salmoniformes; family Salmonidae; genus Salmo; species Salmo trutta. Next base: position 429,908 of record NW_021823401.1, on the reverse strand, counting down.
TGACATCATTTTACTGTAGTACTACAGCTCATTCTGACATCATTTTACTGTAATACTACAGCTCAATCTGACATCATTTTACTGTAATACTACTACAGCTCATTCTGACATCATTTTACTGTAATACAGCTCACACTGACATCATTTTACTGCAATACTACTACAGCTCATTCTGGCATCATTTTACTGTAATACTACAGCTCACACTGACATAATTTTACTGTAATACTACTACAGCTCATGCTGACATCATTTTACTATAATCCTACTACAGTTTATTCTGACATCATTTTACTGTAATACTACAGCTCATGCTGACATCATTTTACTGTAATACTACAGCTCAATCTGACATCATTTTACTGTAATACTACAGCTCATTCTGACATCATTTTACTGAAATACTACTACAGCTCATTCTGACATCATTTTACTATGCTAGTACTACAGCTCATTCTGACATCATTTTACTGTAATACTACAGCTCATTCTGACATCATTTTACTGTAATACTACTACAGCTCCTTCTGACATCATTTTACTGTAATACTACTACAGCTCATTCTGACATCATTTTACTGTAATACTACAGCTCACACTGACATCATTTTACTGTAATACTACTACAGCTCATTCTGGCATCATTTTACTGTAATACTACAGCTCACACTGACATCATTTTACTGTAATACTACAGCTCATGCTGACATCATTTTACTGTGATACTACTACAGCTCACACCGACATCATTTTACTGTAAAACTACAGCTCATGCTGACATCATTTTACTGTAATACTACAGCTCACACTGACATCATTTTACTGAAATACTACAGCTCATTCTGACATCATTTTACTGTAATACTACTACAGCTCATTCTGACATCATTTTACTGAAATACTACTACAGCTCATTCTGACATCATTTTACTGTAATACTACTACAGCTCATTCTGACATCATTTTACTGAAATACTACTACAGCTCATTCTGACATAATTTTACTGTAATACTACTACAGCTCATTCTGACATCATTTTACTGTAAAACTACAGCTCACACTGATATCATTTACTGTAATACTACTACAGCTCATTCTGGCATCATTTTACTGTAATACTACAGCTCACACTGACATCATTTTACTGTAATACTACAGCTCATTCTGGCATCATTTTACTGTAATACTACAGCTCACACTGACATCATTTTACTGTAATACTACTACAGCTCACACTGACATCCTTTTACTGTAATACTACAGCTCACACTGACATCATTTTACTGTAATACTACTACAGCTCACACTGACATCCTTTTACTGTAATACTACAGCTCACACTGACATCATTTTACTGTAACTACTACAGCTCACACTGACATCATTTTACTGAAATACTACTACAGCTCATTCTGACATCATTTTACTGAAATACTACAGCTCAATCTGACATCATTTTACTGAAATACTACTACAGCTCATTCTGACATCATTTTACTGTAATACTACTACAGCTCATTCTGACATCATTTTACTGTAATACTACTACAGGCTCATTCTGACATTTTACTACGCTAGTACTACGGCTTATTCTTACATCATTTTACTCTACAACTCCCTCACACTACCTGTTCTCTATGAAATAAGGTTGATCTCTCCTCTACAACACTCCCTCACACTACCTGTTCTCTATGAAATAAGGTTTGATCTCTCCTCTACAACTCCCTCACACTACCTGTTCTCTATGAAATAAGGATTGATCTCTCCTCTACAACTCCCTCACACTACCTGTTCTCTATGAAATAAGGATTGATCTCGCCTCTACAACTCCCTCACACTACCTGTTCTCTATGAAATAAGGATTGATCTCTCCTCTACAACTCCCTCACACTACCTGTTCTCTATGAAATAAGGATTGATCTCTCCTCTACAACTCTCTCACACTACCTGTTCTCTATGAAATAAGGATTGATCTCTCCTCTACAACTCCCTCACACTACCTGTTTCTCTATGAAATAAGGGTTGATCTCTCCTCTACAACTCCCTCACACTACCTGTTCTCTATGAAATAAGGCTTGATCTCTCCTCTACAACTCCCTCACACTACCTGTTCTCTATGAAATAAGGCTTGAATCTCTCCCTCTTACACTCCCTCACACTACCTGTTCTCTATGAATAAGGATTGATCTCTCCTCTACAACTCCCTCACACTACCTGTTCTCTATGAAATAAAGTTTGATCTCTCCTCTACAACTCCCTCACACTACCTGTTCTCTATGAAATAAGGAGTGATCTCTCCTCTACAACTCCCTCACACTACCTGTTCTCAACGAAAGAATGAAAAAGGTGAACTCACTCTTCTCTCCTCTCTTGGGCACATTCTTCTATGAAAAAGAGAGAGAACTAGTCTGTGAAATCTCCTTGCTACAAAACTCCTGAATGATAATGTGTTGTGTTATTGGTGAGTAACATTACAGTGAAAGAGTGTACGCTTGAGAATCCCGTTCACACTGTGAACTGAGCTGAGCTCCACTGGTGTTTCTCACAGACTAAAATAATGACTCATTGCTCTAAGCCCCGAGGTACTGGCTGGCAAGTACGATGATCCATGTAACTGGGTTTAGCTTTGGCTCTGCGGGATATTCAGTGGATATTCTCTCTCTCTCTCATCTCTCGATCTCCTCTCTCTCTCTCACTCGTCTCTCTCTTCTCCTCTCTACTCCTCCTCTCTCTCTCGTCTACTCATCTCTCTCTCTCTCTCTCCCTTTCTCTCTCCTCTTCCTCCTCTCGTCGCTCTCTCTCTCTCCTCCTCTCTCTCTCCTGCTCCTCCTCTCTCCTCACTCCCCCCCTCTCTCTCAGGGACATAGTAATGAGGAGGGATCCTGAGGAGGGTGAGGAGGGATCCTGAGGAGGGAGTCCTGAGGAGGGATCCGGAGGAGGATCCTGAGGAGGGTGAGGAGGGATCCTGAGGTAGGGATCCTGTTGAGGGTGAGGAAGGATCCTGAGAGTGAGGACGGTGAGAAGGGATGCCTGAGGAGGGTGAGGAGGAGAGGAGGGATCCTGAGGAGGGTGAGGAGGGTCCTGAGGAGGGTGAGGAGGGATCCTGAGAGGTTGAGGAGGGATCCTGAGGAGGGATCCTGAGGAGGGATCCTGAGGAAGGATCCTGAGGAGGGATCCTGAGGAGGGATCCTGTTGAGGGTGAGGAAGGATCCTGAGAGTGAGGACGGTGAGAAGGGATCCTGAGGAGGGTGAGGAGGGAGAGGAGAGATCCTGAGGGGGGTGAGGAGAGATCCTGAGGAGGGTGAGGAGGGTTCCTGAGGAGGGTGAGGAGAGATCCTGAGGGTGAGGAGGGAGAGGAGAGATCCTGAGGAGGGTGAGGAGGGATCCTGAGGAGGGTGAGGAGGGATCCTGAGGGTGAGGGAGGCCTACATAAAGCTGTACCAACAGCAGAGTCCCAACAGCAGAGTCCCAACACCTTAACACTGTTACACCTGTCTGGCAGCAAAACAGTTCATTCAGCCTCATTTGCTGACTTTTAAAAATACATAGCTGATATGGCTGACCTGCTTAAACAAATGTGGTTTCTACTGGCAATTGAGATGTACAAACTATGGCATAATGGGACAACGAGCGGATAAGAGACAATTTCGAGTAAGTAATTAATGAGCAGACAATATAGACAATATAACTATTTCTTCAACACTTGAAATGTACAGCAACAGAATTCAGAACATGTGCAGTTTTTACAGTATTCTCCCTGTGCACCAAGTCAGAACCGTAGGATAAATTAAGGCGGCATATAAGCAGACAATGAAAGCTCTTACAATATTCAATGAAGACATTGAATGACGCATCGCCGCCGTGGCTGCTATGAAAGTGAACTGTATTTGCGTGTGGTCAGGGGTGTATTCATTCCGTCGATTCTGTTGAAAAACGTTTCTTAAGCGGATTGCAAACAGAATGAAACAGGGATAAACATACCTGAATCTGTCCAATAGAAACACTCGTTTGCAACTGGACTGATGATTACACCCTAGATCAGCTAGATGCAGGCAAGAGTCTGCAAGGCGGTATTGATGTGTCACTGTCTGTCACCTTGATTACTCAAATTTCCCTCGACCTGTGTACACCTACGTTGTAATCCTTCATTCATAGGCTAGGTTGTAGCAACCTCATGATGGGTATAGGGGAAATTTGACTATCCTGTAGTAGCCTAAACCTATCACTGTTACATTGAACTGGGTGAATGGAATATGAATGACACTCATCCAATATGCTGTAATAGAAAATAAGGCCGTGCTCATAAAGAATGTTAAACGCCACCGGATCGCCACTGGTTGGTAACTACTGTAGCTACACACTAACGATAGACTGCATACCATGCGATCTGACCCAGCTCATTCATGGTTATACATAATACATTCAATATCATTTCTAAAGCAATAAAGGGAATTGAGTGCTTTTCATTACTTCCCAGAATGTGTGAACAAGCTTAACTTTATCCTAAAAAAGGCTGATAGTTTAATTACATTGGAAAGAGGGCAGAAATTTCAAATGAAAGTTGTGTTTTGGGTTCCATCTTTTATTTATACTTCATTTTCCGGTATTAACCACAAATGGCAAGGGAGCATATTTTTTCATTTTTCATCCAGCCCTCATTGTTATTCATGGTTCATGACACCTGCTTGTGTTTAGCAGGCAAATGTCACCGTAGAACGAACACACACACACACACACACACACCACACACACACACACACACACACACACACACACACACACACACACCACACACACACACACACGCCACCATACAATCTAAATGTGTCACCGTGAAATCCGATGTTAACCTTTTGACATTGAGGCGCTCATTATATGTCTAGATATCACATCTCCTCTCCCCTGTGCTTCACCTTGGTTTAAGCCATCCTATTACTTGTTATCACCTCTGCTGAGCCATGCCGACCCTGGCCTAAAGCTTGTTAACATGACACATTCTCCACATGACAAAAATACTGCTGGGAGACCTCCATGTTTAGAATCTTTAGAATGTCCCCGTTGTCAAGGAAATTACATTGATGACCCATAATGCAGTGCCTCTCTCTCTCTCTCATCAATTAAATTCAAATGTGACTTTATTGGACTGGGAAGCATATGTTTATATTGCCAAAGCAAGTGAAAATAAACAATAAACAAAAGTGAGAAGAAACAAAAAACAACATCAAACTCATAAAAGGTTTCAGTGTCATATTAGCAGCTACACCAACCGGTCAAAAGTTTTACAACACCTACTCATATCAGGGGTTTTTATTTATTTGTACTATTTTCTACATTGTAGCTCAGTTTCCACCTCTATTTGTGGGAAGTGTGCACCTAGCCTGTCTTCTCTTAAGAGCCAGGTCTACCTATGGCCGGCCTCTCTCAATAGCACAGGCTGGTTTTTCCTCTCTCTCTCGTCTCCCGACGACCTCTTCAAATCTCTCTCTCATCGCTCTCCACTGTCTCTCTCTCCTCGTCTCCGTCTCTCTCTCTCTCTCTCTCGCTCTCTCTCTCATCTCTCTCTCGCTTCTAATTCCCTCAACCCCAAAATCTCTCTCTCTGGTCTCTCTCTCTCTCCGTCCGTCTCTCTCGTCTCTCTTCAGCATCCACCTCTCGATCTCTCTCTCCGTCTCGCGCATCCGTCTCTCTTCTCTAGCCCGTCCTCTTCTCTCCGTTCCTTCGTCCTATCTCTCTCCTTCTCTCGTCCTTCTCGCTCTCCGTCCTCTTCCCCTCTCCTGGCCTGTCTCTCGTCTGTCTGTCTCCTCTCTCTCTCTCTCTCCTCTCTCGCTCTCCGTCTCTCTCTCTGTAGAGGATGTTGTCCTCAGCTCTCAGCTCAGACAAGACAGAGACGGCTGATTGATGATGAGCCTCAACCCTCCAACCAACCAAACCCTACAGAGAGACAGAGATAATTTAACAGCTAAGGAAGGGTCTGTTCTGACTGAAGTATAACCACAGTCTCCCCAAATGCTCTATCCCGGCAGTTAGACAGTCAATCAGGCCTGGGTCTGTGCTGTTGTTTTTTAAACTGTTGGAATTTAGATCAGCCTTGTGACTAATGTAATCTGCCCATTATAGAGTTGATGTGCTGGGGCCTAGGATGGGGTCGGAGGTATAGGACTGGGTATGGGGTTGGTGTAGCACTGAGACATGGCTTTACAATTAATCACATGGTGCCAAGGAATCTAGAAACATGTCTCAGACCTGGAGTTGGGGACTGGGGTATAAGTCCTGGGACATGTCTCAGACCTGGAGCTGGGGGCTGGGGTATAAGTCCAGGGACATGTCTCAGACCTGGAGCTGGGGACTGGGGTATAAGTCCAGGGACATGTCTCAGACCTGGAGCTTGGGGCTGGGGTATAAGTCCAGGGACATGTCTCAGACCTGGAGCTGGGGGCTGGGGTATAAGTCCTGGGACATGTCTCAGACCTGGAGTTGGGGGCTGGGGTATAAGTCCTGGGACATGTCTCAGACCTGGAGCTGGGGTATAAGTCCTGGGACATGTCTCAGACCTGGAGCTGGGGTATAAGTCCTGGGACATGTCTCAGACCTGGAGTTGGGGGCTGGGGTATAAGTCCAGGGACATGTCTCAGACCTGGAGCTGGGGGCTGGGGTATAAGTCCAGAGACATGTCTCAGACCTGGAGTTGGGGTATAAGTCCAGGGACATGTCTCAGACCTGGAGCTGGGGACTGGGGTATAAGTCCTGGGACATGTCTCAGACCTGGAGCTGGGGGCTGGGGTATAAGTCCTGGGACATATCTCAGACCTGGAGTTGGGGACTGGGGTATAAGTCCTGGGACATGTCTCAGACCTGGAGTTGGGGGCTGGGGTATAAGTCCTGGGACATGTCTCAGACCTGGAGCTGGGGTATAAGTCCAGGGACATGTCTCAGACCTGGAGTTGGGGGCTGGGGTATAAGTCCAGGGACATGTCTCAGACCTGGTGCTGGGGGCTGGGGTATAAGTCCAGGGACATGTCTCAGACCTGGAGTTGGGGTATAAGTCCAGGGACATGTCTCAGACCTGGAGCTGGGGACTGGGGTATAAGTCCTGGGACATGTCTCAGACCTGGAGCTGGGTGCTGGGGTATAAGTCCTGGGACATGTCTCAGACCTGGAGCTGGGGGCTGGGGTATAAGTCCAGGGACATGTCTCAGACCTGGAGCTGGGGTATAAGTCCTGGGTTATGTCTCAGACCTGGAGTTGGGCGCTGGGGTATAAGTCCTGGGTAAAGGCTGTTGTTGGGATTTGGTCCCATTCCTCTGACTGCCTCCTATTCTCCTTTGCAGTCCTCAACCAGCCTCTCCTGCCTGTTCCCTCGCCTCTCCCCATTTACCAGGGAGAGTACAGTAATGTGCACATATGTTCCTCTACAGAAAGTGGTTTGGATTAAGTCCTGGCAGTGGCCACACTGAGAACATCATGGGTGGAACATACACACCAGAGCCAGCAGCAAGTCCTTTAGACAGAGTCCCAAAGTCACACCCTGTTCCCTATACCCTACATAGTGCACTACTTTTGACTAGAGCTCTATGGGGAATAAGGTGGCATTTGGATGTAGCCTTAACGTCTGGTGTACATTACTGTGCTTCGCTTAATTGTGATGATGTAAACTCTTGGTTGATGGCAACTCCCGTCCAGTACAGCTGTGAGAAAGAGTGATTAAGACATAGAGTGTAGACTAATGTACACTATATATACACACGTATGTGGACACTCCTTCAAATTAGTGTATTCGGCTATTTCAGCCACAACCCGTTGCCGACAGGTGTTTCAAATCAAGCACACAGCCATGCAATCTCCATAGACAAACATTGGAAGTAGAATGGCCTTTACTGAAGAGCTCAGTGACTTTCAACGTGGCACCCGTCATAGTCAACAATTCTAAGCCGCACACAAGCCATGCGCAATGCCAAGCGTCGGCTGGAGTGATGTAAAAGCTCGCTGCCGTTGGACTCTGGAGCAGTGGAAACGCGTTTCGCTGGGAATGATGAATCACGCTTCACCATCTGGCTGTCCGATGGACGAATCTGCCCCAATGCATAGGAGGAATAATGGTCTCGGGCTGTTTTTTATGATTCGGGCAACAAAACAAAATCCTTCCTAGAAGTGTGGAGGCTGTTATATCAGCAAAGTGGGAACCAACTCCATATTAACACCCTTGAATGAGATGTTTGACGAGCAGGGTGTTCACATACTTTTTGGTCGTGCAGTGTATATGGGTGTTGCTATGGCAATCAAGGCTCTCGCTCGGTATGTAATTACGCTAGGTGGATGGATAATAGTGAGTTCGGTAGTCGCTGAAAAGTTTGAGTTTATATAAAATGAGTATAATAAAGTCACATGGTAAAGTATATCACTGCTGAAAATATGGCTGCTTGGAGGTTCTTTACAGCACCCCTTCTTCCAACAGTGTAAAATATAGTCCTAATATTATATATTAGAACTGAAAACTTCACCCATCTCAAATAAGCTGAAAATAGATGGTTTTGATTCAATTGTCACCCAATTTAATTTCTTTTTAAAGAGAACAAGTATAGAGAAGTTGGTTCAAATTTACAACTGACTTTCTTGCATGACTACGATTTGCATTTGAATGATTAGACCTCTGCTACGGCAAGTTCCACTCAATTTATGCAATTTATGATTGAAGCTTACATCCCCTCATTCGATCTATGCCTTGTTATGTAAATTTGTCCCCACTATGGCCTAAAATCAGTTTGATTTAACGGTGGAAAACGAGGCTGTTTTTTGGTGAGTTGTAACGGTCATTGGAATGAGGGAGGTGTCGGAATAAAAACCTGTAATCTACATGTTTATGTGATTAGTCTGTCAGAAACAGCACATCTAGAGGGGTAATGAATGTGGGATTGAAGCTGTAATGTCACAACTAAACTGTGTACAACTTGAGTCTCACCATCAATCTGTTGTTGTTCAAACAATTTCAACCATTTTGGGCTCCAAAAAAAAAAAACCAGAAGGAGATGCAGATTTAAATCAACCCAAGCGTTGCTTCCGTTGCTCACTTGGTGCTGAAGTTTTGGGCTCTCGAGTGGCGCAGCGGGCCAAGGCACTGCATCTCAGCGCTAGAGGTGTCACTACAGACTCCCTGGTTCGATTCCAGGCTGTATCACAAACAGGCCGTGATCGGGAGTTCCATAGGGCGGCGCGCAATTTTCCCAGCGCCGTCCGGGTTAGGGTTTGGGGCCGGGATAGTCCGTCATCGAAATAAGAATTTATTCTTAACTGACTTGCCTAGTTATGTAAGGGTTAAATAAAGAATGGCTGAAGTACTGAACACGTCCTGTAACTGTGGAAGGAAAGGCATGGATAAGGTTCATGGTCGGGTATCTTTAATTAAATGTTTAATTTCACCTTTATTAAACCAGGTAGGCCAGTTGAGAACGAGTTCTCATTTACAACTGAGACCTGGCCAGATAAAGCAAAGTCCTATCACTCCATTCTGCATCAGCAGACCCCTATATGCCCTCTGAGAGAGAGAGAAAGGCATCTCTCTCCATCCATCCATCTCCTTCATCCATACATCCCTCCAGCACCGGAGAACCCCCACTAAATAATGGGCCAGCTCACTCCAGGAATTCTCGCCAGAGAGAATTTTACACTCTTCATTAACATTATAGTTGCTGGAGGCCGTTGGGTTGTGACGAACTCTGACGCTTAGACTTGTTTTCTAAAAATGACCCCTGACCTAGCTCCTGGGTGCTATCCACCATGAAGTGTTGCATCCCAAATTGCACCCAATTCCCTATTTTGTGCACTACATTTGATAAAAATAGTGCCCAATATAGGGAATAGGGTGCCATTTGGGATGAAGCATTATGTTTGGAGGCTAGTGGAGAGGAGGGTAGGAGAGCATGGAAAACCCATCTAGGATGCTGCCTTCCTGTCTCTGTAGCAATGTCTGGAGGAATCTCCGGAGCATCCGCTGGGTTGGAGATAAACACCGTACAGGCTAGATGCTGCTTCTACTGCAGCTCATTGAACCCACAGGTAATACCAGGGTACTGTTCTCTTACCTGGCTGTAGCTTAATGACCCACAGGTAATACCAGGGTACTGTTCTCTTACCTGGCTGTAGCTTAATGACCCCCAGGTAATACCAGGGTACTGTTCTCTTACCTGGCTGTAGCTTAATGACCCCACAGGTAATACCAGGGTACTGTTCTCTTACCTGGCTGTAGCTTAATGACCCCACAGGTAATACCTGTACATATTCCAAATGGAATGGACTCACCATATACTGGAGGGTTCTACGTGTACATACTGTACATATTGTACATATAAATTCCATTTAGAACCCTCCAGTATATGGTGAGTGAATTCCATTTAGAACCCTCCAGTATATGGTGAGTAAATTACATTTAGAACCTTCCGTATATGGTGAGTAAATTCCATTTAGAAACCCTCCAGTATATGGTGAGTAAATTATATTTCGAACCCTCCAGTATATGGTGAGTGAATTCCATTAGAACCCTCCAGTATAGGTGAGTGAATTATATTTAGAACCCTCCAGTATATGGTGAGTAAATTATATTTCGAACCCTCCAGTATATGGTGAGTAAATTCCATTATACCCTCCAGTATATGTGAGTAAATTATATTTCAAACCCTCCAGTATATGGTGAGTAAATTATATTTAGAACCCTCCAGTATATGGTGGAGTAAATTAAATTCGAACCCTCCAGTATATGGTGAGTAAATTATATTTAGAACCCTCCAGTATATGGTGAGTAAATTATATTTCGGACCCTCCAGTATATGGTGAGTAAATTCCATTATAACCCTCCAGTATATGGTGAGTAAATTATATTTCAAACCCTCCAGTATATGGTGAGTAAATTATATTTAGAACCCTCCAGTATATGGTGAGTAAATTAAATTTCGAACCCTCCAGTATATGGTGAGTAAATTATATTTAGAACCCTCCAGTATATGGTGAGTAAATTATATTTCGAACCCTCCAGTATATGGTGAGTAAATTCCATAATAACCCTCCAGTACATGGTGAGTAAATTAAATTTTGAACCCTCCAGTATATGGTGAGTAAATTATATTTCGAACCCTCCAGTATATGGTGAGTAAATTCCATAATAACCCTCCAGTACATGGTGAGTAAATTAAATTTTGAACCCTCCAGTATATGGTGAGTAAATTATTGAACCCTCCAGTATATGGTGAGTAAATTCCAAACCCTCCATTATGGTGAGTAAATTAATTTGAACCCTCCAGTATATGGTGAGTAATTCCATTATAACCCTCCAGTATATGGT
>NW_021823401.1:333288-418478 GCF_901001165.1 Salmo trutta | reverse complement strand
GAGAGAGAGATGAGAGACTCGAGAGAGAGAGAACGAGGAGAGAGACAGAGAGAAGAGAGAGCAGAGACAGAGAGAGAGAGACAGAGAGAGAGAGAGAGAGAGAGAGACAGAGAGAGAGACAGAGAGAGGAGGAAGAGGGAGGATCCATGAGGTTAACTCCCCGGTCCGTGAGGTTAACTCCCCGGTCCGTGAGGTTAACTCCCCGGTCCGTGAGGTTAACTCCCCGGTCCGTGAGGTTAACTCCCCGGTTCAGTCCAGAGGGGTTAGAACCCAGTTGCTCATACATTTACTCTGGGTTTCCCTTCTGGGTTTTATAATTTGCTCCATACTGCAGTAATTTAAGAGTGTATTTGACAAAAGAAGCTGCACTACCAAGCAAAAGGTTTTAGAACACCGACTCATTCAAGGGTTTTTCTTTAATTTTTACTATTTTCTACATTGTAGAATAATAGTGAAGACATCAAAACTATGAAATAACACATATGGAATCATGCAGTAACCAAAAGAGTCTTAAAACTTCTTATGGGCAGGTGGGATGGTAGCGTCCCACCTGGCCAACATCCGGTGAAATTGCAGAGCGCGACATTCGAACTACAGAATTATAAATATTTAACTTTCATAAAATCACAAGTGTAATACATCAAAATAAAGCTTAACTTCTTGTTAATCCAGCCGCTGTGTCAGATTTCAAAAAGGCTTTACGGCGAAAGCACACCATGCGATTATCTGAGGACAGCACCCCGCATACAAAAGCATGAAAAACATATTCAACCAGGCAGGTGCGCCACGAAAGTCAGAAATAGCGATATAATAAATGCCTTACCTTTGATGATCTCCTTCTGTTGGCACTCCAAAAGGTCCCAGATACATCACAAATGGTTCTTTTGTTCGATAATGTCCTTCTTTAGATCCATAAAAACTCAGTTTAGCTGGCACGCTTCAGTCAATAATCCCTCCATCAAAATGAATACAAAATGAATCCCAAACATTACTAAGAAACGTTTCCAAACAAGTCAAACAACGTTTATAATCAAATCTTAGGTACCCTAATACGTAAATAAACAATCAAATTTAAGACGGAGAATTGTTATTGTCTTTACCGGAGAAAAATACTAAAGAACGCGTTCTCTTCCACGCTTGGAAACACTACAGTCAAAATGGGAGCCCACCTAGAAAAACTACAATTTCTGGCAAATTTTTCCAAAAACCAGCATGAAACTCTTTCTAAAGACTGTTGACATCTAGTGGAAGCCCTAGGAACTGCAATCTGGGAGGATTTCGCCTTATAACAAAAGTGACAGCCATTGAAAACAGTGGTAGGCTGAATATTTTTTGGGGGGATGGTTTGTCCTCGGCGTTTTGCCTGTCATATCAGTTCTGTTATACTCACAGACATAATTTTAACAGTTTTAGAAACTTTAGAGTGTTTTCTATCCAAATCGAATTATATGCATGTCCTAGCTTCTGGGCCTGAGTAACAGGCAGTTTACTTTGGGCACGCTTTTCATCCGGACGTGAAAATACTGCCCCCTACCCAAGAGAGGTTAAACAAATCAAAATATATTTTATATTTGAGATTCTTCAAATAGCCACGCTTTGCCTTGATGACAGCTTTGCACACTCCTGGTATTCTCTCAACCAGCTTCATGAGGTAGTCACCTCTCCTGTAACTGTTCTGTAATACACAGACCACAAGGACCTGACTAACCTCCCTCCTGTAACTGTTCTGTAATACATAGACCACAAGGACCTGTAATACATAGACCACCAGGACCTGTAATACATAGACCACAAGGACCTGAGATACATAGACCACAGGGACCTGACTGACCTCCCTCCTGTAACTGTTCTGTAATACATAGACCACAAGGACCTGTAATACATAGACCACAGGGACCTGTAATACATAGACCACCAGGACCTGTAATACATAGACCACAAGGACCTGTAATACATAGACCACAGGGACCTGTAATACATAGACCACAAGGACCTGTAATACATAGACCACAAGGACCTGTCATACATAGACCACAAGGACCTGACTGACTTCCTGTAACTGTTCTGTAATACATAAACCACAGGGACCTGTAATACATAGACCACAAGGACCTGTAATACATAGACCACCAGGACCTGTAATACATAGACCACAAGGACCTGTAATACATAGACCACAAGGACCTGTAATACATAGACCACAAGGACCTGACTGACCTCCTGTAACTGTTCTGTAATACACAGACCACAAGGACCTGTAATACATAGACCACAAGGACCTGTAATACACAGACCACAAGGACCTGACTGACCTCCCTCCTGTCACTGAACAGAGACCAAGTGAGGCCTGCTAAGATTATTTTTTATGATTTTATTATTTCAAACAATCCATCCATTTTGAGTGTTATGTGTTATGCTAATAAGGAGCTAAGAAAATGGCTTTTCAAGTCCAGGTTATTACTTCTCCAGATTACTTTTAATCAGGCTCCAACAAAAGACTGACTACAGACCCAGACTTGTTAGGGATTGGTGGCTCATTGGATTTCCATCCAGTTCTGAGCCTTTTATCTCTGGCTGCGTAGCAAGTCTGGCTTAGAGCTGTCTGGGTGTGGGCTGGAGGCGTCGGAGTGGAGAGGGAGCAGGCTGGAGAGGGGATGGAGGGTGCAGGGCTGCAGGCTGTGTGTGGGGGGGCTTTAGAAGGCTGGGCTGGAGGGGGGCTGGAAGAGGAGGGTGGCTGAAGGAAAATGTTGGCTGGGACAGGATGCAGGCAGGGAGAGGGGTGCGGGTTGGAGGGGGACTGGAGTCGGTACGGGCTGAGAGTGTGGGCTGGCTTAATGGTGTCTGGGAGAGAGTGTGTAGAGCGAGACAGGCTAAATGGGGGCTGGATGGAGGGTGTAGGCTGTGGGGAGGGTTGAGGGGGCTGGATGGAGGGGTCAGGCTGTGGGGAGGGTTGAGGGGGCTGGATGGAGGGGTCAGGCTGTGGGGAGGGTTGAGGGGGCTGGATGGAGGGGTCAGGCTGTGTGGAGGGTTGAGGGGGCTGGATGGAGGGGTCAGGCTGTGTGGAGGTTTGAGGGGGCTGGATGGAGGGGTCAGGCTGTGTGGATGTTTGAGGGGGCTGGATGGAGGGGTCAGGCTGTGGGGAGGGTTGAGGGGGCTGGATGGAGGGGTCAGGCTGTGTGGAGGTTTGAGGGGGCTGGATGGAGGGGTCAGGCTGTGTGGATGTTTGAGGGGGCTGGATGGAGGGGTCAGGCTGTGTGGAGGTTTGAGGGGGCTGGATGGAGGGGTCAGGCTGTGTGGAGGTTTGAGGGGGCTGGATGGAGGGGTCAGGCTGTGTGGAGGTTTGAGGGGGCTGGATGGAGGGGTCAGGCTGTGTGGAGATTTGAGGGGGCTGGATGGAGGGGTCAGGCTGTGTGGAGGTTTGAGGGGGCTGGATGGAGGGGTCAGGCTGTGTGGAGGTTTGAGGGGGCTGGATGGAGGGGTCAGGCTGTGTGGATGTTTGAGGGGGCTGGATGGAGGGGTCAGGCTGTGTGGAGGTTTGAGGGGGCTGGATGGAGGGGTCAGGCTGTGTGGAGGTTTGAGGGGGCTGGATGGAGGGGTCAGGCTGTGTGGAGGTTTGAGGGGGCTGGATGGAGGGGTCAGGCTGTGTGGAGATTTGAGGGGGCTGGATGGAGGGGTCAGGCTGTGTGGAGGTTTGAGGGGGCTGGATGGAGGGGTCAGGCTGTGTGGAGGTTTGAGGGGGCTGGATGGAGGGGTCAGGCTGTGTGGAGGTTTGAGGGGGCTGGGTGGAGGGGTCAGGCTGTGTGGAGATTTGAGGGGGCTGGATGGGAGGGTGTAGGCTGACAGCAGATAGCAAACAACAGACAGCAGACAGCAGACAGCAGACAGCAGACAGCAGACAACAGACAGCAGACAGCAGACAGCAGACAGCAGACAGAAGACACCAGACACCAGACACCAGACACCAGACACCAGACACCAGACACCAGACACCAGACACCAGACAGCAGACAGCAGACAGCAGACAACAGACAGCAGACAGCAGACAACACCGAAAAGCTCAGGAAATATACAGATGTAGGATCTTAATTTGAGTCAGTTTCCTACAGCAGGAAAATAATCCTTCAGCAACAGGAAATGTGAATTAATATGTGGATTATAATTAATGGACATTTTTTTGTAGGAGATTGCTCTCTCCTCTCTTACCCCTCTGTTAAAACATTATTATTCAACAACAATGAGGAAGGGAGAGAGAGAGAGAAAGAGCGAGAGAGAGAGAGAGAGAGAGAGAGCTGAACGAAAGAAAACGCCCTACCTGCCTTTAACCTCAATACAACACATTTGAAATTCAAATGATCAATTTCAGATTTGACTGTCTGGAAAGCCTGCGATCTCAATGTGATAGCTAGCACTCAGTCAGTCAGTCACTTTCATTACAAATTCACTTTGAAGTGAGAAGGATAGCCTTTGTGTTTCAGAGCTCCTCAAGAGGCAGGCTATCAGGCAGGCAGTCAGAAATGCATGCAGTCAGGCAGGCAGGCATGTAGTCAGGCAGGCAGGCACGCAGGCAGGCAGGCAGGCAGGCAGGCAGGCAGGCAGGCAGGCAGGCAGGCAGGCAGTAAACAGACAGTCAGTCATGTACCACCCCAGTACCCAGCCCTTTCAACAGACAGACAGGCAGGCAGGCAAGCACCACCCAAACCCCACCTCCCCTACCCAGCATCCAGCCTACCTCCGCCATCTCCAGCCCAGCTTGGCAGACAGCTCACACCCTCTACTCCAGATGGAGACCACCACTGCCTTTCTGCTCTCTAGAAAAGCAAGACAATTACAGCGCAGGTGTTCATCTGATTCAAAGAGACCTGGCAGGGCTATAATAGAAACACCTGTGATGTTGTGACTTGTCTAATGTTACGGTGTGATTATTTTAACATTTAACAATTTATGCATTACACTGTAAAGTGAGTGAGTGAGACGGCATATAATTGCAATGTCTTGTAATACAGCAGCCGTTCATAGAAACAGAAAAGAGGTAACTCTGTCTCTATGGTAACTGGGTTACGTTTATCCCTGACCTATACTTATCCCGTGCCTGATGTAAGAGACGTGGAAAAGACATGTAACATTTGAAGAGCACTGCAATTCACTCTCCCAGCTAACACAGAAGAGCAAGCCTACAAGCTTTGTGTATTTTAAAAAAAAAATTTTTTTTTAAAGAAACTAGACCATAAAACTTTACTAGACAAGCCTGCATGACAGCTGCCACAATGACAACATTTCTAAATGGTTTTTCTATTCAAAACGGAGAATTTAAAAAAGATATCCTCTGGGTTTGTTGACGCTGCTGTATCAATCGTCTGTTCCTCTCTTCGCATAAACTGCATGGACCAATAGCGTATTGTAGTTACAGAGCAGTGTAGTGTAGATAGAGTCATGAATGACATGACATTAACCACGTGTTCATTCTCTGAAGCTTTATTTTCCTATTCATCGGAGAGGTGCCCAATAACTAACAGGCAGCCAGATTATAGTAAGGTAGCAACATTACATTATCCCAGCCTGATTGTATATTATAGTAAGGTAGTAACATTACATTACCCCAGGCTGATTGTATATTATAGTAAGGTAGTAACATTACATTACCCCAGGCTGATTGTATATTATAGTAAGATAGTAACATTACATTACCCCAGGCTGATTGTATATTATAGTAAGGTAGTAACATTACATTACCCCAGGCTGATTGTATATTATAGTAAGGTAGTAACATTACATTACCCCAGGCTGATTGTATACTAAGATAGCAACATTACATTATCCCAGGCTGATTGTATATTATAGTAAGATAGTGACATTACATTATCCCAGGCTGATTGTATATTATAGTAAGGTAGTAACATTACATTATCCCAGGCTGATTGTATATTATAGTAAGGTAGTAACATTACATTATCCCAGGCTGATTGTATATTATAGTAAGGTAGTAACATTACATTCCCCCAGGCTGATTGTATATTATAGTAAGGTAGTAACATTACATTATCCCAGGCTGATTGTATATTATAGTAAGGTAACAACATTACATTACCCCAGGCTGATTGTATATTAAGATAGTGACATTACATTACCCCAGGCTGATTGTATACTAAGATAGTAACATTACATTACCCCAGGCTGATTGTATATTATAGTAAGGTAGTAACATTACATTACCCCAGGCTGATTGTATATTATAGTAAGATAGTAACATTACATTACCCCAGGCTGATTGTATATTATAGTAAGATAGTGACATTACATTACCCCAGGCTGATTGTATATTAAGATAGTGACATTACATTACCCCAGGCTGATTGTATATTAAGATAGTGACATTACATTACCCCAGGCTGATTGTATATTATAGTAAGGTAGTAACATTACATTACCCCAGGCTGATTGTATATTATAGTAAGGTAGTAACATTACATTACCCCAGGCTGATTGTATATTATAGTAAGGTAGTAACATTACATTACCCCAGGGTGATTGTATATTATAGTAAGGTAGTAACATTAAATTCCCCCAGGCTGATTGTATATTATAGTAAGGTAACAACATTACATTATCCCAGGCTGATTGTATATTATAGTAAGGTAGTAACATTACATTACCCCAGGCTGATTGTATATTATAGTAAGGTAAAACATTACATTACCCCAGGCTGATTGTATATTATAGTAAGGTAGTAACATTACATTACCCCAGGCTGATTGTATATTATAGTAAGGTAGTAACATTACATTACCCCAGGCTGATTGTATATTATAGTAAGGTAGTAACATTACATTACCCCAGGCTGATTGTATATTATAGTAAGTGTACTGTAAAGTGTTAGAATACTTGGTACATGTTAGACAAGACTGTACTGTCTAAGAAGACGTTGTACATGTTAGACATGACCTTTGAACTGTAGCCTACTGCCCGTTCAGCTCTGTTCTGTTTATGTGCTCCAGTGTATGAACCAGAGCTGGCTCGACATGTGCTCCGTTCGCTCATCATTCATTCGCTGTCTAACACTGCCCCCAGTGGCCAGTCTGAAAAATAGCATAGTGTGTTTTTTTAGCCTGGGCAGCTGTAGCATGTGCTGTAACCGTAGGTTAGAGTGAGAGTTGTCAGGGCTAATCCAGCAGTCCAGACACAGACAGACACAGGATAAATCCCACTATGTAAGGTAGAGACATTTAGGCCTGAGAATCACTGTCCCCCGCTAGCAGTCATTAATAGCGTCAGTTACAGAAGGTCTGCTAGAAAACTGTCATAAATACCCTCAGTTACAGAAGGTCTGCTAGAAAACTGTCATTAATACCCTGTCAGTTACAGAAGGTCTGCTAGAAAACTGCCATTAATACCCTGTCAGTTACAGAAGGTCTCCTAGAAAACTGCCATTAATACCCTGTCAGTTACAGAAGGTCTGCTAGAAAACTGTCATTAATACCCTGTCAGTTATAGAAGGTCTGCTAGAAAACTGTCATTAATACCCTGTCAGTTACAGAAGGTCTGCTAGAAAACTGCCATTAATACCCTCAGTTATAGAAGGTCTGCTAGAAAACTGTCATTAATACCCTGTCAGTTATAGAAGGTCTGCTAGAAAACTGTCATTAATACCCTGTCAGTTACAGAAGGTCTCCTAGAAAACTGTCATTAATACCCTGTCAGTTACAGGTCTGCTAGAAAACTGTCATTAATACCCTGTCAGTTACAGAAGGTCTCCTAGAAAACTGTCATTAATACCGTCAGTTACAGAAGGTCTGCTAGAAAACTGCCATTAATACCCTCAGTTACAGAAGGTCTGCTAGAAAACTGTCATTAATACCCTGTCAGTTACAGAAGGTCTCCTAGAAAACTGTCATTAATACCCTGTCAGTTACAGAAGGTCTCCTAGAAAACTGTCATTAATACCCTGTCAGTTATAGAAGGTCTGCTAGAAAACTGTCATTAATACCCTGTCAGTTATAGAAGGTCTGCTAGAAAACTGTCATTAATACCCTGTCAGTTACAGAAGGTCTCCTAGAAAACTGTCATTAATACCGTCAGTTACAGAAGGTCTGCTAGAAAACTGTCATTAATACCCTGTCAGTTACAGAAGGTCTGCTAGAAAACTGTCATTAATACCCTCAGTTATAGAAGGTCTGCTAGAAAACTGTAATTAATACCCTCAGTTACAGAAGGTCTGCTAGAAAACTGCCATTAATACCCTCAGTTACAGAAGGTCTGCTAGAAAACTGCCATTAATGCCATGAATGATATCAATGCTTGGAGTTTGTCAGAATTTGTGGGTTTTTGTTTGTCCACCCGCCTCCTGAGGATTGACCACAAGTTCTCAATGGGATTAAGGTCTGAGGAGTTTCCTGGCCATGGACCCAAAATATCGATGTTTTGTTCCCCGAGCCACTTAGTTATCACTTTTGCCTTATGGCAAGGTGTTCCATCATGCTGGAAAAGGCATTGTTCATCACCAAACTGTTCCTGGATGGTTGGGAGAAGTTGCTCTCGGAGGATGTGTTGGTACCATTCTTTATTCATGGCTGTGTTCTTAGGCAAAATTGTGAGTGAACCCACTCCCTTGGCTGAGAAGCAACCCCACATATAAATGGTCTCAGGATGCTTTACTGTTGGCATGACACAGGACTGATGGTAGCGCTCACCTTGTCTTCTCCGGACAAGCTTTTTTCCAGATGCCCCAAACAATCGGATAGTGAATTCATCAGAGAAAAGTCCTCAGCAGTCCAATCCCTGTACCTTTTGCAGAATATCAGTCTGTCCCTGGTGTTTTTCCTGGAGAGGAGTGGCTTCTTTGCTGCCCTTCTTGACACCAGGCCATCCTCCAAAAGTATTTTCCTCACTGTGCGTGCAGATGCACTCACACCTGCCTGCTGCCATTCCTGAGCAAGCTCTGTACTGGTGATGCCCCGATCACGCAGCTGAATCAACTTTAGGAGACGGTCTTGGCGCTTGCTGGACTTTCTAGTGCGCCCTGAAGCCTTCTTCACAACAATTGAACCGCTCTCCTTGAAGTTCTTGATGATCCGAAAAATGGTTGATTTAGGTGCAATCTTACTGGCAGCAATATCCTTGCCTGTGAAGCCCTTTTTGTGCAAAGCAATGATGACGGCACGTGTTTCCTTGGTGGTAACCATGGTTGACAGAGGAAGAACAATGATTCCAAGCACCACCCTCCTTTTAAAGCTTCCAGTCTGTTATTCAAACTCAATCAGCATGACAGAGTGATCTCCAGCCTTGTCCCCGTCAACACTCACACCTGTGTTAACGAGAGAATCACTGACATGATGTCAGCTGGTCCTTTTGTGGCAGGGCTGAAATGCAGTGGAAATGTTTTTTGGGGGGATTTAGTTCATTTGCATGGCAAAGAGGGACTTTGCAATTAATTGCAATTCATCTGATCACTCTTCATAACATTCGGGAGTATATGCAAATTGCCATCATACAAACTGAGGCAGCAGACTTTGTGAAAATTAATATTTGTGTCAATCTCAAAACTTTTGGCCACGACTGTACTGTAGGTCCCTAGAGTCAGTGGGTTGTATCAGGATTGATGGTCTTGGAGGCCATGATGACGATGATGATGTTATGATCTTGTCTAGGCAATGAGGAAGTAGAGTTTATGAATATGTTACGCCTACTTATTTAGGTCTCCTTTGGTTGATTATTCCGTTGTTTAAATCTGACGCTTGTTCATTAAAATAAAGGACTGTTTGTGTTCAGTAAATATGAGAACCATTATTGTCTCCTCTTTTCACCACAGTCAGTTATTAAAAAGCATCCTGTGCTTTTCAAGAGTTAACGACTTATTATATTAATGGGTAAATGAGCACGTCTTCAGCAATAGTTGTGCATATTTGGGTCCCATTGCTTTCTTGTAAATGCTTCCAGTAGGCTACCTTAATGCCTTGTAGTGAAATATTCTAAATCAAGACTACATAATGAACCACCTTAGGCTGCACTTACAACTCACACAACCACTCTGTCTGCGTCTGTGTGTGTGTGTGTGTGTGTGTGTGTGTGTGTGTGTGTGTGTGTGTGCGTGTGTGTGTGTGTGTGTGTGTGTGTGTCTGTGTGTGTGTGTGTGTGTGTGTGTGTGTGTGTGCGTGTGTGTGTGTGTGTGTGTGTGTGTGTGTGTGTGTGTGTGTCTGTGTCTGTGTGTGAGTGTGGTCCTAATGTGAATATTCACGTCCATTTCATTTGGAGTTTAATTTGTCTCCTTTTCTATTGTTAACTAGCTCCCCAGTAACTAACACAGGCCCAAGGCCCTAACCTAACAAGCGCTCAGCTTTCAAAATAGCTTCCTGGATTCCTTGATGCAAAATATTTGAACAATAACGATCTGTGTTAATTCAATTAACCTATTAAAAATAAATCAGGAAGCTCGTTCCACTCACATGTTCAATATTGTCCTTTAGTTCAAATCAAATCAAACCAAATCACATTTTATTTGTCACATGCGCCGAATACAACAAGAGTAGAGTTTACCGTGAAATGCTTAATTACAAGCCCTTAACCAACAGCGCAGTTCAAGAGGAATAAAATATTTACCAAGTAGGCTAAAATAAAAAGTAATAATAAAAAGTAAAACAATAAGAATAACATTAATCAGTAGAGCAGCGGTACCGAGTCAGTGTTCTGGGGTCCAGGCTAGCGGTACCGAGTCAGTGTTCTGGGGTACAGGCTAGCGGTACCGAGTCAGTGTTCTGGGGTACAGGCTAGCGGTACCGAGTCAGTGTTCTGGGGTCCAGGCTAGCGGTACCGAGTCAGTGTTCTGGGGTACAGGCTAGCGGTACCGAGTCAGTGTGCGGGGGTTCAGGCTAGCGGTACCGAGTCAGTGTTCTGGGGTCCAGGCTAGCGGTACCGAGTCAGTGTTCTGGGGTTCAGGCTAGCGGTACCGAGTCAGTGTTCTGGGGTACAGGCTAGCGGTACCGAGTCAGTGTTCTGGGGTACAGGCTAGCGGTACCGAGTCAGTGTTCTGGGGTCCAGGCTAGCGGTACCGAGTCAGTGTGCTGGGGTCCAGGCTAGCGGTACCGAGTCAGTGTGCGGGGGTACAGGCTAGCGGTACCGAGTCAGTGTGCGGGGGTTCAGGCTAGCGGTACCGAGTCAGTGTGCGGGGGTTCAGGCTAGCGGTACCGAGTCAGTGTGCGGGGGTTCAGGCTAGCGGTACCGAGTCAGTGTGCGGGGGTACAGGCTAGCGGTACCGAGTCAGTGTGCGGGGGTACAGGCTAGCGGTACCGAGTCAGTGTGCGGGGGTACAGGCTAGCGGTACCGAGTCAGTGTGCGGGGGTACAGGCTAGCGGTACCGAGTCAGTGTGCGGGGGTACAGGCTAGCGGTACCGAGTCAGTGTGCGGGGGTTCAGGCTAGCGGTACCGAGTCAGTGTGCGGGGGTTCAGGCTAGCGGTACCGAGTCAGTGTGCGGGGGTTCAGGCTAGCGTTACCGAGTCAGTGTGCGGGGGTACAGGCTAGCGGTACCGAGTCAGTGTGCGGGGGTTCAGGCTAGCGGTACCGAGTCAGTGTGCGGGGGTACAGGCTAGCGGTACCGAGTCAGTGTGCGGGGTTTCAGGCTAGCGGTACCGAGTCAGTGTGCGGGGGTACAGGCTAGCGGTACCGAGTCAGTGTGCGGGGGTTCAGGCTAGCGGTACCGAGTCAGTGTGCGGGGGTTCAGGCTAGCGGGTACGAGTCAGTGTGCGGGGGTTCAGGCTAGCGGTACCGAGTCAGTGTGCGGGGGTTCAGGCTAGCGGTACCGAGTCAGTGTGCGGGGGTTCAGGCTAGCGGTACCGAGTCAGTGTGCGGGGGTTCAGGCTAGCGGTACCGAGTCAGTGTGCGGGGGTTCAGGCTAGCGGTACCGAGTCAGTGTGCGGGGGTACAGGCTAGCGGTACCGAGTCAGTGTGCGGGGGTACAGGCTAGCGGTACCGAGTCAGTGTGCGGGGTATAGTGACTATGTATAGATAATAAACAGTAAGGGGGTACAGGTTATTGGAGGTCATTTGTACATGTAGGTAGGGGTAAAGTGACTATGTATAGATAATAAACAGTAAGGGGTTAGTGGAGGTCATTTGTACATGTAGGTAGGGGTAAAGTGACTATGTATAGATAAACAGTAAGGGGGTACAGGTTAGTGGAGGTCATCTGTACATGTAGGTGGGGTAAAGTGACTATACAACCCCCTATATAACCCACTCAATGTAACCATCTCTTTGAACCCTCTCTATATAACCCTCACTATGCAACCCTTACTATGCAACCCTCACTATGCAACCCTCACTATGTAACCCTCACTATGTAACCCTCACTATGTAACCCTCACTATGCAACCCTCACTATGCAACCCTCACTATGTAACCCTCACTATGTAACCCTCACTATGTAACCCTCACTATGTAACCCTCTCTATATAACCCTCACTATGTAACCCTCACTATGTAACCCTCACTATGCAACCCTCACTATGTAACCCTCACTATGTAACCCTCACTATGTAACCCTCACTATGCAACCCTCACTATATAACCCTCACTATATAACCCTCACTATATAACCCTCACTATGTAACCCTCACTATATAACCCTCACTATATAACCCTCACTATATAACCCTCACTATATAACCCTCACTACGTATCTCTCTCTATATAACCCTCACTATGTAACCCTCACTATATATCCCTCTCTATATAACCCTTGCTATATAACCCTCACTATGTAACCCTCACTATGTAACCCTCACTATGTAACCCTCACTATGTAACCCTCACTATGTAACCCTCACTATGTAACCCTCTCTATATAACCCTCACTATGTAACCCTCACTATATAACCCTCACTATGCAACCCTCACTATGTAACCCTCACTATGTAACCCTCACTATGTAACCCTCACTATGCAACCCTCACTATATAACCCTCACTATATAACCCTCACTATATAACCCTCACTATGTAACCCTCACTATATAACCCTCTCTATATAACCCTCACTATGTAACCCTCACTATGCAACCCTCTCTATATAACCCTCACTATATAACCCTCACTATATAACCCTCACTACGTATCTCTCTCTATATAACCCTCACTATGTAACCCTCACTATATATCCCTCTCTATATAACCCTTGCTATATAACCCTCACTATGCAACCCTCACTATGTAACCCTCACTATATAACCCTCACTATATAACCCTCACTACGTATCTCTCTCTATATAACCCTCACTATGTAACCCTCACTATATATCCCTGTCTATATAACCCTTGCTATATAACCCTCACTATGCAACCCTCACTATGTAACCCTCTCTATATAACCCTCACTATATAACCCTCACTATGTATCCCTCTCTATATAACCCTTGCTATATAACCCTGTCAATGTGATCCTCACTGTGTAACCCTCTCATGCAGACTCAGTCAGGAAAGGGGCTGGGACACAGGGAGCTGCATGGATAAGTAGCCATGCATTATCCTCACACAGAGAGAGTGGAAGAAGGCAGACATTATCCTCACACAGAGAGAGTGGAAGAAGGCAGACATTATCCTCACACAGAGAGAGTGGAAGAAGGCAGACATTATCCTCACACAGAGAGAGTCGAAGAAGGCTGACATTATCCTCACACAGAGAGAGCGGAAGAAGGCAGACATTATCCTCACACAGAGAGAGTGGAAGAAGGCTGACATTATCCTCACACAGAGAGAGCGGAAGAAGGCTGACATTATCCTCACACAGAGAGAGCAGAAGAAGGCTGACATTATCCTCACACAGAGAGAGTGGAAGAAGGCAGACATTATCCTCACAGAGAGAGTGGAAGAAGGCAGACATTATCCTCACACAGAGAGAGTGGAAGAAGGCAGACATTATCCTCACACAGAGAGAGCAGAAGAAGGCTGACATTATCCTCACACAGAGAGAGTGGAAGAAGGCTGACATTATCCTCACACAGAGAGAGCAGAAGAAGGCAGTATGTGCAGGTCGGGATGAAATCTTACCATTGTAAAGGCAGTGTAAGAGGTCAATGCGTGGTTTACAACAGCAAGGTAGAGTTCAGTACCTGCTATCTGCCTCATCAGAACTAAATACACAACATGAACTGTTCAGTCTGTTAGTGTCCCTTCTCCTCCATCCTCCTGCTCCTCTGTAAGGCTTTCAAACTCTCTAATGAGTGAAGTCTCTCTCTCTCTCTCTCTCTCTCTCTCTCTTTCTCTCTCTCTCTCTCTCTCTCTCTCTCTCTCTCTCTCTCTCTCTCTCTCTCTCTCTCTCTCTCTCTCTCTCTCTGTCTCTCTCTCTCTCTCTCTCTCTCTCTCTCTCTCTCTTTCTCTCTCTCTCTCTCTCTTTCTCTCTCTCTCTCTCTCTCTCTCTCTCTCTCTCTCTCTCTCTTTCTCTCTCCGATGTGTTATAGACCACCCACTGAGAGAGAGCTTCTGACAGCTGCTCACAGGTAACCTTTCCTCCAGCTAGTGATGGGAAAGAAGTTAAGGAAATGTGTAACTGGGACAATGAAAGTTAGATTAAAATGTTGTTGTTGAAAGTGCTCTGAAGACAAGGGTAGAGAGATATATCACTTATGTAAAGATCTAACAGCTTACATGTCTAGGTTAAAACATTTTCTTAGAATAATATAATATAATCATATATAATATAATATAAAATATTCTTTCCCTCAGCACTTTACTAAGATTGTTTTGTATTGAGACAGAAAACCACGTAATTAAACAAATATACATTTACCTACATATTATGCCAGTCAGAATTGGTATTACTGCCCAAAAGTACTAGTATTTCTGTGTTTGTTAAGATTCATAAATTCTATCATTGTTCATGTCTATTCTTCCATTCATTGTTTGACTACATGATATGACACATGTTCACTCTAAATACAGTGGAAGTGATCAGTTACATTTAAATAACAGTATAAACTGTTAAACAGCTCCTTATAATGAGAAGCTGCTATTGGAAGCGTGTGTGTCTCCTTATAAAATAAAGATACATCTCCGCTTTGCTCTGGCCTGATTTTAAACAGCTTAATTGTGTACAGTGCGTGCTTTTGCATTTTCTTACCGTTACTCGATTCTTCCCCGAGTTCGATGGGGCACGAACAAACAGTTACCGAGCTACAATCATTTCCTTCACGTCTCTCCGTCTTTTGCCCTTTATACTGTTTCACTGTTAAAGTGGAATTATGATCAAAGAGCTGTACCAGGCGGTGTATTGCCTGTACCAGGCGGTGTCCCGACGTTAGTCACGCATCACTGATACCCTCTAGCTTATAAAGACTAGAAATGAATCAGGCGGAGCGAGGAAAAAGACGAAGGAAGAAAGGAGAGGGAAGAGAGGGAAATCAATATATTCCAGGATCATATTTTTTGTTGTGTATCACAGGCTTCTCTCTCTCTTGAAGCATTTCACTTTGAGCGTCAGCACAGGTCACCATGGGAATATTACTACAGAGAACCTAGTGGAGGGGGGGAGGGGAGGGGAGGTGGAGAGGTAGAGCCTAGAAGGAGGGGGAGGGGGGAGGTGGAGAGGTAGAGCCTAGAAGGAGGGGGAGGGGGGGGGAAGGGGAGGAGTGGAGAGGTAGAGCCTAGAAGGAGGGGGAGGGGGGAGGGAAGGGGAGGAGTGGAGTGGAGAGGTAGAACCTAGAAGGAGGGGGAGGGGGGGAGGGAAGGGGAGGAGTGGAGAGGTAGAGCTGAGAAGGAGGGGGGAGGGGGGGAGGGAAGGGGAGGAGTGGAGAGGTATAGCCTAGAAGGAGGGGGAGGGGGGGAGGGAAGGGGAGGAGTGGAGAGGTAGAGCCTAGAAGGAGGGGGAGGGGGGAGGGAAGGGGAGGAGTGGAGAGGTAGAGCCTAGAAGGAGGGGGGAGGGGGGGAGGGGAGGGGAGGAGTGGAGAGGTAGAGCCTAGAAGGAGGGGGAGGGGGGGAGGGAAGGGGAGGAGTGGAGAGGTAGAGCCTAGAAGGAGGGGGAGGGGGGGAGGTGGAGAGGTAGAGCCTAGAAGGAGGGGGAGGGGGGGAGGTGGAGAGCAAGAGGGAACAGAATAATGTCTGTCTGTTACCTTTTGACACTACTGAATTACAAACACAATAAATCTCATAATGTCTCATTGTTACAAAACACAAGTCATGTGCCAAATGTGGATGATTTCAGCTCAATCACTGTTACCTTACAGTCTCAGTCCTGACTTAAATGTGGATGATTTCGGCTCTATCGCTGTTACCTTACAGTCTCAGTGTTCCTGAATGATCCAGTCTCAGTCCTGGCTTACAGTACCAGTCAAAAGTTTTAGAACACCTACTCATTCAAGGGTTTTTATTTATTTGTACTATTTGTACCTTCTCTAGGCCCTTCTCTAGGCCCTTCTCTAGGCCCTTCTCTAGGCCCTTCTCTAGGCCCTTCTCTAGGCCCTTCTCTAGGCATTTCTCTAGGCCCTCCTCTAGGCCCTTCTCTAGGCCCTCCTCTAGGCCCTTCTCTAGGCCCTTCTCTAGGCCCTTCTTTAGGCCCTTCTCTAGGCCCTTCTCTAGGCCCTTCTCTAGGCCCTTCTCTAGGCCCTTCTCTAGGCATTTCTCTAGGCCCTCCTCTAGGCCCTTCTCTAGGCCCTTCTCTAGGCATTTCTCTGGGCCCTTCTTTAGTATTCCTACATTGTGAGCATTTGGGTTTTACAGTGGGTGTCAATATCTGATGTTCCCATGTACAGTGCCTTCGGAAAGTATTCAGACCCCTTGACTTGACCCCTTGACGAGTACAGTCTCAAGTCTTCTTGGGTATGAAACTACAAGCTTGGCACAGCTGTATTTGGGGAGTTTCTCCAATTCTTCTCTGCAGATCCTCTCAAGCTCTTGTCAGGTTGGATTGGGAGCATTGCTGCACAACTATTTTCAGGTGTCTCCAGAGCTGTTTTATCGGGTTCAAGTCTTTGCTCTGACTGGGCCACTCAAAGACATTCAGAGACTTGTCCCAAAGCCACTTCTATGTTGTCTTGGCTGTGTGCTTAGGGTCATTGTTCTGTTGGAAGGTGAACCTTCGCCCCAGTGTAAGGTTCTGAGCCACTCTACCATAAAGGCCTGATTAGTGGAGTGCTGCAGAGATGGTTGTCTTTCTGGAAGGTTCTCAATCTCCACAGAGGAACTCTGGAGCTCTGTCAGAGTGACCATCAGGTTTTTGGTAACCTCCCTGACCAAGGCCCTTCTCCCCTGATTGCTCAGTTTGGCTGGGCAGCCAGCTCTAGGAAGAGTCTTGGTGATTCCAAACTTCTTCCATTTGAGAATGATGGAGGCCACGGTGTTCTTGGGGACCTTCAATGCTGGAGAAATGTTTTGGTACCCTTCCCCAGATCTGTGCCTCGACACAATCCTGTCTCGGAGCTCTACGGACAATTCCTTCTACCTCATGGCTTGGTTTTTGCTCTGACATACACTGTCAACTGTGGGACCTTATATAGACAGGTGTGTGCCTTTCCAAATCATGTCCAATCTATTGAATTTACCACAGGTGGACTCCAATGAAGTTGTAGAAACGTCTCAAGGATGATCAATGGAAACAAGATGTAAATGAGCTCAGTTTCGAGTCTCATCGCAAAGGGTCTGAATACTTATGCAAATAAAGGTATTTCTGTTTTTTATCTTTTATACATTTGCAAATATTTCTATAAACCTTTTTTTGCTTGATCATTATGGGGTATTGTGATGTCATTATGGGGTATTGTGTGTAGATTGCTGAGGATTTGTTTTTATTTAATCAATTTTAGAATAAGGCTGTAACGTTACAAAATGTGGAAAAGGTCAAGGGGTCTGAATACTTTCCGACGGCACTGTAGGTCTCTGCGAGATCTATGGTTGACTGATGGAGGTTCTCTCTCTTCTGTTCTGCAGCTATCTGGCTCAGTATCCATTCATCTGGATGTTCATCTCAACCTGGACCTGCTCCTTCCCTTTATCACTGTATCAACCTGGACCTGCTCCTTCCCTTTATCACTGTATCAACCTGGACCTGCTCCTTCCCTTTATCACTGTATCAACCTGGACCTGCTCCTTCCCTTTATCACTGTATCAACCTGGACCTGCTCCTTCCCTTTATCACTGTATCAACCTGGACCTGCTCCTTCCCTTTATCACTGTATCAACCTGGACCTGCTCCTTCCCTTTATCACTGTATCAACCTGGACCTGCTCCTTCCCTTTATCACTGTATCAACCTGGACCTGCACCTTCCCTTTATCACTGTGTCAACCTGGACCTGCTCCTTCCCTGTATCACTGTATCAACCTGGAGCTGCTCCTTCCCTTTATCACTGTATCAACCTGGAGCTGCTCCTTCCCTTTATCACTGTATCAACCTGGACCTGCTCCTTCCCTTTATCACTGTATCAACCTGGACCTGCTCCTTCCCTGTATCACTGTATCAACCTGGAGCTGATCCTTCCCTGTAACATCACTATAAGTTCCAACTTATTTCCTGCTGCATGAAACCACTGTTTTAACATTTTAGTTTTTGGTATCTCTGTTTGCTTTATTTCAGAAATCATATAATCTTCAGTCTCCACAGATAACGCACTAACATAAAACAGAAACTCTATTTGTATGTGGTAATTCCCCAGCAGAATGTCATAGCTTCAGGCACACTTACACATTATTGCAGGTGTGACAATTTATTCTATCCTACGATAGACCCTTTGGCCTCTCTGTACTCTATTCATTATCGTCATGCCCAGGGTTATTCAAGCGCATCAGGAAGAGGAACCGCTCTGCCAACTGCTCTGACTCAGGTTTAAAAAAATAATATATATATATAGCTAGCTGAAAACCCTCTGATGTTTCTCTGATCAGTCTGTAGTATTATGGTCTGGCTGTACAGTAGACTGAAGAGACTTGTACTGCAATGAGAAATGAAATTGACAATGCAAACTGTCTTGCATGAATACAACAGCAGTATGATGTTGTGAAGAGTGTCAGCTGAGTCTGTTTCCACTGAGCCGATATTAAACTATACCTTTGTTTCCTGTATGGTTGTTTATTCTAGACGGACTTTACTTTAAACATGACAAGAGGAAACCAACTCTCTGTCTGAGTGCATCTGAAACGTCAGAGAGTTTGGCCAAGGGGAGAACAACTCCAGTCCATCTCCTCACCTCTCTATGGTACTCCAAACATTTCCCCAGACTCCACGAAACAGGGATGGACTACTGACTGGAGGACTGGTCACCTCTAGACCAGACCCCCTACTGGCTGGAGGACTGGTCACCTCTAGACCAGACCCCCTACTGGCTGGAGGACTGGTCACCTCTAGACCAGACCCCAGAGAACCTTCAGGGAACAGGGATGGACTACTGGCTGGAGGACTGGTCACCTCTAGACCAGACCCCCTACTGGCTGGAGGACTGGTCCCCTATTGCTCACCACCAGGTGTGAGTGGGGAGATGGGGGATAAGGGGGAGGAAGTGGGTGGACAGGGGAGAATGGGGGAGGACAGGGGAGAATGGGGGAGGACAGCAGAGAATGAGTGAGGATGGGGGAGAATGAGTGAGGATGGGGGAGAATGGGGGAGGACAGGGGAGAATAAGGGGGGACAGCGGAGAATGGGGGAGGACAGAGGAGAATGAGCGAGGACAGGGGAGAATGGGGGAGGACAGGGGAGAATGAGCGAGAACAGGGGAGAATGAGCGAGGACAGGGGAGAATGGGGGAGGATGGGGGAGGATTTTACCTGCAGGGCCTCTCTCTGGTCCCTGGGTCTCAGGGCAGGCTACCATAATTGGGAGCTAGCCAGACATTTATAGCTCAGCCAGGCCAAAGTAGCACAGACCGGAAGGGGAGAAGGTTGACCTGCATTCACACACAGACTCCTCAATGCTATTGTTAGCAAATAGCAGCTTTGACTATTGATATTTACTCCCCCTCTCATTTCCGTCTCTCTTCCTTCATCCCTCTCTCCACTATTCTCTTCCTCACTTCAGAGATTGACAGCTTCTCTGACCAATCTCAACCGAGCTCCACCCACCCATCAACCAAACAACCATTCCCAGGCAGCACAGCCGAGCAGGTCTACTCCTCGCATGGGGCTGGTTTGAAAGGAACCTGCTGTCTCTCCTGTTTGACCACAGTGATATATGTATTTTCTGGGTGGAAATACGAGCAGATTTCTATTTGGTCTGGTTTGACGGAGTTGGAGCAGTAGAACGGTATTTCTATCCCCGGTGGACATATGACTTTGTCAAAATCTATATTTTGCATTACTTGATAACAATTTTGAAAAGTGTTAACTTTGACATCAAATTTGTGCTTGCTTCAATGTCCCTGTGTAATGTGAACTTTACTTTCTAATAAAGATGAACTAAGACTGAACTTGGGGTAATTAATCTTCTTCTTAATTCTCTTTTCAAGTGTAGAGCAGTAAGAGCTGTAGCCTGGGGGTTTGGGGTTAGGAGGGAGAGAGCAGAGCTGCACTGTGCCCTTGGGAGGCCCACTCAAACACAATTACCTGGTTGTGGTTGACGTTACCTGCCCCCCCCCCCCCCCCCCCCCCCCAAGCCTCATATGCCCCCCACCCCTCATATGCCCCCACCCCTCATATGCCCCCCACCACTCATATGCCCCCCACCCCTCATATGCCCCCACCCCTCATATGCCCCCCACCACTCATATGCCCCCCACCCCTCATATGCCCCCCACCACTCATATGCCCCCCACCCAAGTGACATTACCTGTCTCCCAGCCTCACAACCTGCCCTCCAGTTTCATCATCTGCCCACCTATTGACATCAGCTGCCCCCCAGCCCCCCTATCTGCCCCCCAGCCTGGGGCTCTGTAAAGGATAACTGGCCCCCCTAACTGCCCCCCAACCAGGGCAGGGCAGATCTCTCACTGACAGTGGCAAGGCCTCCTTCTCCTTCTGATGCTTGTTAAGATGGTCGAGACTGTGAAGACTGCAGCCTGCTGCCACAACGTGGGCTGGCTCTGTCTGAGACGTGGCTGGGACCTGAAGGCTAGGGCCGTGTCCCAAATGGTTCCCTATTTCCTTTATAGTGCACTAATTTTACTACTTCTGTCCAGGGCCAAGGAGTGCTCTGTACAGGAAATAGGGTGCCATTTTGGACGCACCCTGGATGTCAGGTGTGGCTGTCTGCCCTCTTCTTCCCGGGCCGGTGGGCCTGAAGGCTGGGTGTCAGGGGTGACTATATTCCCTGGTCCCCTGGCCCTCCATGCCTCCAGCTGTCCAGCTGAACCAGCTGGCCTACAGTACAGTGAGAAAATAGAGCTGGGGAGAGAGGAGTACAGATCCAACTGAACTTGTCAAAAATTGTTTTGAGACTATATGATAATATGGGAATGAATGTTCTTATGATCGTCCTCAAGGTTGACGATGTGCAAGTCTCAAAGGGGTGCTGTTTATAAGATATAGAACCTAGAATTAAGAACCTAGAATTAAGAACCTAGAATTAAGAACCTAGAATTAAGGACCTAGAATTTAGAACCTAGAATTAAGAACCTAGAATTAAGAACCTAGAATTAAGAACCTAGAATTAAGAACCTAGAATTAAGAACCTAGAATTAAGAACTTACCGTAATGAATTGGACATCAGTGTAACACTCCAACTGGTATTATTCCAAAAAAGAGAAAGTTGTTTTTTTATGCCGATAGACCAATGATATTGAATGCTAAAGCTGTTTGGAGCTAATAGAGTTTTTTTGCAACCCCACCAATATTTCTGATAACTCAGTGGAACACCCAGAAACACGCCACCAGATTCACCCAGTAGACCAAGCATGGAGAACTCAAATGGCTTTCCTTCTGTACATGATGACACTCCTTCTGCATGCTTCACATCTTTTTACTAAGACCAGCCAGGAGCTTCCAGACACTTTTACATGTGTAAGGACTTTCTATTCATTTTGAATTTCAGGCATTTAAAACGTAGACATCCCACGTCCATCCATGTAAATGCTTCCCTACAAGTCACTATAAGCCCATTTCACCCAGGACGGTTGAGGACTTAAAGTTATTTAGTGTTGGCGTCAGCCCCTTCACTCCTACTCAGACTAATTTAAATTGGCTGGCTAGGAGAATCAGTTGGCCGGACAGGAGACATGACTTTTAGAGAGGGATTGAAAGTGTCAGGGGGGATCCGTTTCTTAACAGAACCAAGTTCCACATTCAATTTCAGATTGACTACCTGTCACAGACTATTGATTCTTTACCCTTTAGTTCATAGCAATCTAGCAGCAGAAAGCCCCTTACATATAATACCGTGGAACTCTCTGGTCTAGGATCCAGACAATTAAACGTAGTGGCTTTAATAGGAGGAAACAAGATGGTTTTCTGGGGGTTAATGTTAACCTATCTACTGTTGACCAGCAGGTCCAGTTTCTGGGGGTTAATGTTGATGTTAATGTATCTACTGCTGACCAGCAGGTCCAGTTTCAGGGGGTTAATGTTGATGTTAATGTATCTACTGTTGACCAGCAGGTCCAGTTTCTGGGGGTTAATGTTGATGTATCTACTGCTGACCAGCAGGTCCAGTTTCTGGGGGTTAATGTTGATGTATCTACTGCTGACCAGCAGGTCCAGTTTCTGGGGGTTAATGTTGATGTATCTACTGCTGACCAGCAGGTCCAGTTTCAGGGGGTTAATGTTGATGTATCTACTGCTGACCAGCAGGTCCAGTTTCTGGGGGTTAATGTTAATGTATCTACTGTTGACCAGCAGGTCCAGTTTCTGGGGGTTAATGTTAATGTATCTACTGCTGACCAGCAGGTCCAGTTTCTGGGGGTTAATGTTGATGTTAATGTATCTACTGTTGACCAGCAGGTCCAGTTTCTGGGGGTTAATGTTAATGTATCTACTGCTGACCAGCAGGTCCAGTTTCTGGGGGTTAATGTTGATGTATCTACTGCTGACCAGCAGGTCCAGTTTCTGGGGGTTAATGTTAATGTATCTACTGTTGACCAGCAGGTCCAGTTTCTGGGGGTTAATGTTGATGTTAATGTATCTACTGCTGACCAGCAGGTCTGGTTTCTGGGGGTTAATGTTAATGTATCTACTGTTGACCAGCAGGTCCAGTTTCTGGGGGTTAATGTTAATGTTAATGTATCTACTGCTGACCAGCAGGTCCAGTTTCTGGGGGTTAATGTTGATGTTAATGTATCTACTGCTGACCAGCATGTCCAGTTTCTGGGGGTTAATGTTGATGTATCTACTGCTGACCAGCAGGTCCAGTTTCTGGGGGTTAATGTTAATGTTAATGTATCTACTGCTGACCAGCAGGACCAGTTTCTGGGGGTTAATGTTAATGTATTTACTGTTGACCAGCAGGTCCAGTTTCTGGGGGTTAATCTTAATGTATCTACTGCTGACCAGCAGGTCCAGTTTCTGGGGGTTAATGTTGATGTTAATGTATCTACTGCTGACCAGCAGGTCCAGTTTCTGGGGGTTAATGTTAATGTATCTACTGCTGACCAGCAGGTCCAGTTTCTGGGGGTTAATGTTAATGTATCTACTGCTGACCAGCAGGTCCAGTTTCTGGGGGTTAATGTTAATGTATCTACTGCTGACCAGCAGGTCCAGTTTCTGGGGGTTAATGTTAATGTATCTACTGCTGACCAGCAGGTCCAGTTTCTGGGGGTTGATGTTAATGTATCTACTGCTGACCAGCAGGTCCAGTTTCTGGGGGTTAATGTTGATGTTAATGTATCTACTGCTGACCAGCAGGTCCAGTTTCTGGGGGTTAATGTTGATGTTAATGTATCTACTGTTGACCAGCAGGTCCAGTTTCTGGGGGTTAATGTTAATGTATCTACTGCTGACCAGCAGGTCTGGTTTCTGGGGGTTAATGTTGATGTTAATGTATCTACTGCTGACCAGCAGGTCCAGTTTCTGGGGGTTAATGTTGATGTTAATGTATCTGCTGCTCACCAGCAGGTCCAGTTTCTGGGGGTTAATGTTGATGTTAATGTATCTACTGTTGACCAGCAGGTCCAGTTTCTGGGGGTTAATGTTGATGTATCTACTGCTGACAAGCAGGTCCAGTTTCTGGGGGTTAATGTTGATGTTAATGTATCTACTGCTGACCAGCAGGTCCAGTTTCTGGGGGTTAATGTTAATGTATCTACTGCTGACCAGCAGGTCCAGTTTCTGGGGGTTAATGTTAATGTATCTACTGCTGACCAGCAGGTCCAGTTTCTGGGGGTTAATGTTAATGTATCTACTGCTGACCAGCAGGTCC
Organism: Salmo trutta; assembly: GCF_901001165.1. NCBI lineage: Eukaryota > Metazoa > Chordata > Actinopteri > Salmoniformes > Salmonidae > Salmo > Salmo trutta. The sequence continues at coordinate 394,233 of NW_021823401.1, read as the reverse complement.
AGTTTCTGGAGGTTGATGTTAATGTATCTACTGCTGACCAGCAGGTCCAGTTTCTGGGGGTTAATGTTGATGTTAATGTATCTACTGTTGACCAGCAGGTCCAGTTTCTGGGGGTTAATGTTAATGTATCTACTGCTGACCAGCAGGTCTGGTTTCTGGGGGTTAATGTTGATGTTAATGTATCTACTGCTGACCAGCAGGTCCAGTTTCTGGGGGTTAATGTTGATGTTAATGTATCTACTGCTCACCAGCAGGTCCAGTTTCTGGGGGTTAATGTTGATGTTAATGTATCTACTGTTGACCAGCAGGTCCAGTTTCTGGGGGTTAATGTTGATGTATCTACTGCTGACAAGCAGGTCCAGTTTCTGGGGGTTAATGTTGATGTTAATGTATCTACTGCTGACCAGCAGGTCCAGTTTCTGGGGGTTAATGTTGATGTTAATGTATCTACTGTTGACCAGCAGGTCCAGTTTCTGGGGGTTGATGTTGATGTTAATGTATCTACTGCTGACCAGCAGGTCCAGTTTCTGGGGGTTAATGTTGACGTTAATGTATCTGCTGCTGACCAGCAGGTGGGTTTGTGGTCAAATCACAAGTAATAACGCTGATCTTTAAAAAGGTTATAAACTAACACATTCTTCAACAAAATCTTTACCTAACGCCTGCAGGTACAATGCTTCGTTAACTTGTTATAAGCATGTACTCATCATTATAATGTAATAAAGCGGCTCTGTGTACTGTCAACACGAAGACAAGCATTTGTTGTCTCACGTAGTTATCGTAAGATGAATGCACTAATTGTATGTTGCTCTGGATAAGAGTGTCTGCTAAATGACTAAAATGTAAATGTGTAGGTAGCTAGAAATGTCTTCTGTTTTACTTACAAAGTACTGTTACCATCCGAGTAAATAAGACAGGTTGCCCAAATGAGGAGGTTCCATGAATCAGCAGATTAATTAAGCATTCAGATCACAGTAATGATTACTGTGTTGTTAAAACATAATGAGATGAGCTCGTTAGCGCTCTGAACACCTGTGAGTGTGAGGGGAGCAGCCGTTCCAGACAGAGAGCAGGGGGTGAGTGGAGCAGCCGTTCCAGACAGAGAGCAGGGGGGTGAGTGGAGCAGCCGTTCCAGACAGAGAGCAGGGGGGTGAGTGGAGCAGCCGTTCCAGACAGAGATCAGGGGTGAGGGGAGCAGTCGTTCCAGACAGAGAGCAGGGGGGTGAGTGGAGCAGTCGTTCCAGACAGAGATCAGGGGTGAGGGGAGCAGTCGTTCCAGACAGAGAGCAGGGGTGAGTGGAGCAGTCGTTCCAGACAGAGAGCACGGGGGTGAGTGGAGCAGCCGTTTCAGACAGAGAGCAGGGGGGTAAGTGGAGCAGTCGTTCCAGACAGAGAGCAGGGGGTGAGTGGAGCAGTCGTTCCAGACAGAGATCAGGGGTGTGAGTGGAGCAGTCGTTCCAGACAGAGAGCGGGGGGGGGTGAGTGGAGCAGTCGTTCCAGACAGAGAGCAGGGGGGGTGAGTGGAGCAGCCGTTCCAGACAGAGAGCAGGGGGGGTGAGTGGAGCAGTCGTTCCAGACAGAGAGCAGGGGGTAAGTGGAGCAGTCGTTCCAGACAGAGAGCAGGGGGTAAGTGGAGCAGTCGTTCCAGACAGAGAGCAGTGGTGAGTGGAGCAGCCGTTCCAGACAGAGAGCAGGGGGGGTGAGTGGAGCAGTCGTTCCAGACAGAGAGCAGGGGGGGTAAGTGGAGCAGTCATTCCAGACAGAGAGCAGGGGGGTGAGTGGAGCAGTCGTTCCAGACAGAGAGCAGGGGGTAAGTGGAGCAGTCGTTCCAGACAGAGAGCAGTGGTGAGTGGAGCAGCCGTTCCAGACAGAGAGCAGGGGGGGTGAGTGGAGCAGTCGTTCCAGACAGAGAGCAGGGGGGGTGAGTGGAGCAGTCGTTCAGACAGAGAGCAGGGTGTGAGTGGAGCAGTCGTTCCAGACAGAGAGCAGGAGTAAGTGGAGCAGTCGTTCAGACAGAGAGCAGGGGGTGAGTGGAGCAGCCGTTCCAGACAGAGAGCAGGGGGGTGAGTGGAGCAGTCGTTCCAGACAGAGAGCAGGGGTGAGTGGAGCAGCCGTTCCAGACAGAGGGCAGGGGAAAGTGGCGCAGCCGTTCCAGACAGAGAGCAGGGGTAAGTGGAGCAGCCGTTCCAGACAGAGAGCAGGGGTGAGTGGAGCAGTCGTTCCAGACAGAGAGCAGGGGGGTAAGTGGAGCAGTCGTTCCAGACAGAGAGCGGGGGTAAGTGGAGCAGCTGTTCCAGACAGAGAGCAGGGGTAAGTGGAGCAGTCGTTCCAGACAGAGAGCAGTGGTGAGTGGAGCAGCCGTTCCAGACAGAGAGCAGGGGGGGTGAGTGGAGCAGTCGTTCCAGACAGAGAGCAGGGGGGGTGAGTGGAGCAGTCGTTCCAGACAGAGAGCAGGGGGGGTGAGTGGAGCAGCCGTTCCAGACAGAGAGCAGGGGGTGAGTGGAGCAGTCGTTCCAGACAGAGAGCAGGGGGGTGAGTAGAGCAGTCGTTCCAGACAGAGAGCAGGGGGGTGAGTGGAGCAGCCGTTCCAGACAGAGAGCAGGGGGGTGAGTGGAGCAGTCGTTCCAGACAGAGAGCAGGGGGTGAGTGGAGCAGTCGTTCCAGACAGAGAGCAGGGGGGTGAGTGGAGCAGCCGTTCCAGACAGAGAGCAGGGGTGAGTGGAGCAGTCGTTCAGACAGAGAGGAGCCTAACCCTACCTCATCACTACCAACTGACCTCCTCACTACCCTAACCCTACCTCATCACTATCAACTGACCTCCTCACTACCCTAACCCTACCTGATCACTACCAACTGACCTCCTCACTACCCTAACCCTACCTCATCACTACCAACTGACCTCCACACTACCCTAACCCTACCTCATCACTACCAACTGACCTCCACACTACCCTAACCCTACCTCATCACTACCCTAACCCTACCTCATCACTACCAACTGATCTCACTGCCCTAACCCTACCTCATCACTACCAACTGACCTCCTCACTACCCTAACCCTACCTCATCACTTTCAACTGACCTCCACACTACCCTAACCCTACCTCATCACTACCAACTGACCTCCACACTACCCTAACCCTACCTGATCACTACCAACTGACCTCCTCACTACCCTAACACTAACCCTACCTCATCACTACCAACTGATCTCACTGCCCTAACCCTACCTCATCACTACCAACTGACCTCCTCACTACCCTAACCCTACCTCATCACTTTCAACTGACCTCCACACTACCCTAACCCTACCTCATCACTACCAACTGACCTCCACACTACCCTAACCCTACCTGATCACTACCAACTGACCTCCTCACTACCCTAACACTAACCCTACCTCATCACTATCAACTGATCTTACTGCCCTAACCCTGCCTGATCACTACCAACTGACCTCCTCACTACCCTAACCCTACCTCATCACTACCAACTGACCTCCTCACTACCCTAACCCTACCTCATCACAACCTACTGACCTCCTCACTACCCAAACCCTAATCCAACCTAATCCTACCAGAAAATAATGATTTTAAAGGAAATTGCTTTGATGTGATAAATTCTGTCAATTGTTCCAGGAGAAAGCTACCCGAGACACTGTTTGGTAATACTTCAGAAGAACAGGCACAGATATGCTTCCAGAGGGAAATAAATACAGTCTGATTGCATCCTAAATGGCACCCTATTCCATATATAGTGCACTACTTTTGACCAAAGCCCTATGGGCCCTACTCTCATTTGGGACACGTCCGTACTCTCTCCCTGAGCTGTCACCCTAACTGTCACTTCCGGTGTTTCCAGCAGTTGTGATACCAGATTACTCCTTCATGTATAACTAACCTCATAGCCTGTTGTGAAACAGCACCAACCAACTTGAGCCATGAAGGGCCAGCTAGCTGCTCTTCAGTAGGGTAGTAGTGACCTATATGCATAGCCTAAGGAGGAAGCAGGGTCACTTTATATTACGTCTGGTGAAGAGGGCGTTAGCTACATCCTGTAGTACACCAGTCCGTACAGGTTAGCGTTGACCCCCGTTTCTCCCCTTTCTTCCCTGTTTCAGCGCTAGCACAGACAGGGCTACACATGGTAACATCCATGGTGGGTTGGTAGCAGTGTTGGCATAATGAATTTTTCCTTAGGAAAGACCCGGCTAGCATGGCTGAGAACGCCTGTCAGGTTGCATTAAGCAGTGAGGGTATGTGCTATAGTTTGTTGTGTGGAGAGGGGGAACCCCCTGTTGTGTATCTCTGCTGTCACAACCTGTAATTATATAATGACATAGCATCTCTCTGAGAGTCTGACAGCACCGTAGATGGTCAGCGAGGAACCAGGAGGAACCAGGTTAGAGGACCAAGAGTCAAGCCTCACTGAAGACCTCCATGGCTAGACCTTGTTGTCACTCCAATAAAGAGAAGCAGCGAAGAACACTCTAAGACACGTCTGTGTTGAGACAACAGTTGAGGTGATTTACCACAATACAGACTTCGTTTGGTTACAGTAAGTATAGAGGTGCAGTCCAGGTCTGAATTTTTGGTAAATGTACAATTCTCATGACTCAACCAAATATAGTAGGCTGAAAAGACCACTTGGTGTATATTAGGCGAATAGTCTGTCTAGTCATAACCATTACGAGAACATTCTGTGTAGTCATAGCCATTAGGGGAACATTCTGTGTAGTTATAGTCATTATGGGAACATTCTGTGTAGTCACAACATTAGGGGAACATTCTGTGTAGTCATAGTCATTATGGGAACATTCTGTGTAGTCATAGTCATTAGGGGAACATTCTGTGTAGTCATAGTCATTAGGGGAACATTCTGTGTAGTCAACGTCATTATGGGAACATTCTGTGTAGTCATAGTCATTATGGGAACATTCTGTGTAGTTATAGTCATAATGGGAACATTCTGTGTAGTTATAGTCATTATGGGAACATTCTGTGTAGTCAAAGTCATTATGGGAACATTCTGTGTAGTCAAAGTCATTATGGGAACATTCTGTGTAGTCATAGCCATTAGGGGAACATTCTGTGTAGTCAACGTCATTATGGGAACATTCTGTGTAGTCATAGTCATTATGGGAACATTCTGTGTAGTCAAAGTCATTATGGGAACATTCTGTGTAGTCAAAGTCATTATGGGAACAATCTGTGTAGTCATAGCCATTAGGGGAGCATTCTGTGTAGTCATAGTCATTAGGGGAACATTCTGTGTAGTTATAGTCATTATGGGAACATTCTGTGTAGTCATAGTCATTAGGGGAACATTCTGTGTAGTCATAGCCATTATGGGAACATTCTGTGTAGTCAAAGTCATTAGGGGAACATTCTGTGTAGTCAAAGCCATTAGGGGAACATTCTGTGTAGTCATAGTCAGTAGTTGTACATGTACTCCTTTTATGTTCCTGTGTTTGAACTGCAGATGGTTGAATATACACAGAACATTTTCTCTTAAATGCTTTTCCAGGTGCATATCAATGGTTAGTCTCCACACCCACCATACCCCTGGAGGTGATGGAATGAACTGCCTGTCAGCCAGCCAAGACTGAACGGTGTCCTTCATTAAAAACCCTGTCCTGTCCTGTCAGTCCTTCCTGTGTGACAGGATACGTCCCAAATAGCAGAAGTAGTGCACTATACCGGAGATAGGGTTCCCATTCAGAGAAAGCCAGTCTGTTGTACTATCATGGGTAGCTGGTAGCTTCTACGGGCTGCTGACGGTAACTTACATTTACATTTACTTGTTCAGGAGAATCTAGATTAATCCAGCGAGCACATTACCTCTAATCTCTGAATGACTGTAATGGCTTGGACTGATTTGCACGTTCGTTCGTCACAGGCAGGTGTGACAGAGAGGCAGTTTATTCTGGTGTGTGTGTGTGTGCGTGTGTGTGTGTTGTGTGTGCGTGCGTGTGTGTGTGTTGTGTGTGTGTGTGTGTGTGTGTGTGTGTGTGTGTGTGTGTGTGTGATGTGTGTGTGTGTGTGTGTTGTGTGTGTGTGTGTGTGTGTGTGTGTGTGTGTGTGTGTGTGTGTGTGTGTGATGTGTGAGTGTGTGTGTGTGTGTGTGTGCGTGTGTGTGTGTGTGTGTGTGTGTGTGTGATGTGTGTGTGATGTGTGTGTGTGTGTGTGTGATGTGTGTGTGTGTGATGTGTGTGTGTGTGTGTGTGCGTGCGTGCGTGCGTGCGTGTGTGTGTGTGTGTGTGTGTGTGTGTGTGATGTGTGTGTGTGTGTGTGTGATGTGTGTGTGTGTGATGTGTGTGTGTTGTGTGCGTGTGTGCGTGCGTGCGTGTGTGTGTGTGTGTGTGTGTGATGTGTTCAGGCTCTGGATGATTTATTCAAAGAGCCAGGTTTGAGTTATTGTGCTTGACGTCGTTAACGCCCGATGATTTTGCCACGTGACGCTTTTTTTGTTGCAAACCGCACGGCCTCGGCACGCACATCATCACAGATACAGCCTGTCTGTGTGTGAAGAAAATATGTATTTCATTTTAATCGATAAATCTCTTCTCTGAATATGTACATTTGACAATATTTATTGACTATTGTTAATCTAAATACATTCGTGATGAATTAATTGTTATTTTTATTTATGTTTGTGTTGCACAGTAAATGACACGACATGATGAAACATAAAACATGATAACATAATAATGTAGTAATCCATACAGCCCCGTCGACGTTAACGGGGGCCTGGTCGCCTCGCCTTTTCCCATCAGCTCCTTTTGTCTCGCTCACGTTGAGGGAGAGGTTGTTGTCCTGGCACCACACTGCCAGGTCTCTGACCTCCTCCCTATAGGCTGTCTCATCGTTGTCGGTGATCAGACCTACCACTGTTGTGTCGTCAGCAAACTTAATGATGGTGTTGGAGTTGTGTTTGGCCACGCGCGATCGTGGGTGAACAGGGAGTACAGGAGGGGACTGAGGGGCTTGTTGTTATGCCTATGCCTTGTCTGCCTGTGTGTGTGTTGTTGGCTGTTCTATATTCTCCAGGAGGTTGTTGATCTGTCTGTGTGTGTGTTGTTGGCTGTTCTATAGTTTCTAGGAGGTTGTTAATCTGTCTGTGTGTGTGTTGTTGGCTGTTCTATAGTTTCTAGGAGGTTGTTAATCTGCCTGTGTGTGTGTTGTTGGCTGTTCTATAGTTTCTAGGAGGTTGTTGTTAATCTGCCTGTGTGTGTTGTTGGCTGTTCTATAGTTTCTAGGAGGTTGTTAATCTGTCTGTGTGTGTGTTGTTGGCTGTTCTATAGTTTCTAGGAGGTTGTTATTCTGCCTGTGTGTGTGTTGTTGGCTGTTCTATAGTTTCTAGGAGGTTGTTGTTAATCTGTCTGTGTGTGTGTTGTTGGCTGTTCTATAGTTTCTAGGAGGTTGTTATTCTGCCTGTGTGTGTGTTGTTGGCTGTTCTATAGTTTCTAGGAGGTTGTTAATCTGTCTGTGTGTGTGTGTTGTTGGCTGTTCTATAGTTTATAGGAGGTTGTTGTTAATCTGTCTGTGTGTGTGTGTTGTTGGCTGTTCTATAGTTTCTAGGTTGTTGTTATTCTGCCTGTGTGTGTGTTGTTGGCTGTTCTATAGTTTCCAGGAGGTTGTTGTTATTCTGCCTGTGTGTGTGTTGTTGGCTGTTCTATAGTTTCTAGGAGGTTGTTAATCTGCCTGTGTGTGTGTTGTTGGCTGTTCTATAGTTTCTAGGTTGTTGTTATTCTGCCTGTGTGTGTACTGTTGGCTGTTCTATAGTTTCTAGGAGGTTGTTGTTATTCTGCCTGTGTGTGTGTTGTTGGCTGTTCTATAGTTTCTAGGAGGTTGTTAATCTGCCTGTGTGTGTGTTGTTGGCTGTTCTATAGTTTCTAGGAGGTTGTTGTTAATCTGCCTGTGTGCGTCATGTTGGCTGTTCTATAGTTTCTAGGAGGTTGTTAATCTGCCTGTGTGTGTTGTTGGCTGTTCTATAGTTTCTAGGAGGTTGTTGTTAATCTGCCTGTGTGTGTTGTTGGCTGTTCTATAGTTTCTAGGAGGTTGTTATTCTGCCTGTGTGTGTGTTGTTGGCTGTTCTATAGTTTCTAGGAGGTTGTTAATCTGTCTGTGTGTGTGTTGTTGGCTGTTCTATAGTTTCTAGGAGGTTGTTATTCTGCCTGTGTGTGTGTTGTTGGCTGTTCTATAGTTTCTAGGAGGTTGTTATTCTGCCTGTGTGTGTGTTGTTGGCTGTTCTATAGTTTCTAGGAGGTTGTTATTCTGCCTGTGTGTGTGTTGTTGGCTGTTCTATAGTTTCTAGGAGGTTGTTGATCTGTCTGTGTGTGTGTGTTGTTGGCTGTTCTATAGTTTCTAGGAGGTTGTTATTCTGCCTGTGTGTGTGTTGGCTTCTAGGGACTTGTTGTTTTAGCCAGAACTTCACCATATAAGGAATTACTAATCATCCCATAGGGCTCTGGTCTAAAGTAGCACTCTATAAAAGGAATTAGGTTCAATTTGGGATGCACATATGTTAATTAGAACCCCACCAATTCAACAACACATTTGCATAATAGTCTTTGCTAAATGCCATTCAGCGATCCATTCCAACATTCGCAGGGCACAGCTAATGCATTGAAATCTCTGGAAGTGTAAAGCACCGTCATTCATAATAAATGATTGGCTCTTGGAATAGGGTGCACTACTTTTGACCAGGGCCCATAGGGAATAGGGTGCACTACTTTAGACCAGGGACCATAGGGAATAGGGTGCACTACTTTAGACCAGGGACCATAGGGAATAGGGTGCACTACTTTAGACCAGGGACCATAGGGAATAGGGTGCACTACTTTAGACCAGGGACCATAGGGAATAGGGTGCACTACTTTAGACCAGGGACCATAGGAGGGACTGAGCAAGTGGTCTGACAAACAAAAATTCAGGATCAGACAAGCTTCACAAAATGAAAGCTTGTTCCATACGTCTTTCCACATTTCTGCTTTCGTCTTTCCACATTTCTGTGTATGTGGATGGATAGTGGTCAGAAGTAGTATACTATAAAGGGAATAGGGTGCCATTTGGGACCCTAAATTAATTTAGAAAAACTATTAATAAACATACAAGCGTTAAACATAATTAAGAAAAGAAAACCCCATTGATATAAAGTAAACAGCCTGCAGCATGCCTGCCTCCCACCCACAGCCAGCCAAGGTCATGGGGATGGTACTGCCATGATGAAATGAGCATAGTTGATCAAAGTAGAAGAGGGCTATGCAAATAAAATCCCTGCAATTAATCCAAACCACATGCATAATACATCAGGACTTGGACCTCGCAGTGTGTCTGTGCACCACTTCGCTAGTCCTAGATGTGGATCTGGGAGTCTGTTAGTCTTGTGTTGAGTCTCCGACCTAGCTGTGTCTGTGGACCTCTCTGTGTCTCTGTGGGTCTCTGTGTATGTCATTAAGCCCAAGTCTAAACTGTGTATCTCTGTGAGTCTAACCCTTGCTCTGTATCTCTGTTTATCTCTGTGAGTCTAACCCTGGCTCTGTATCTCTGTGTATCTCTGTGAGTCTAACCCTTGCTCTGTATCTCTGTGTATCTCTGTGTATCTCTGTGAGTCTAACCCTTGCTCTGTATCTCTTGTGTATCTCTGTGAGTCTAACCCTAGCTGTGTATCTCTGTGAGTCTAACCCCAGCTGTGTATCTCTGTGAGTCTAACCCTAGCTGTGTATCTCTGTGTATCTCTGTGAGTCTAACCCTAGCTGTGTATCTCTGTGAGTCTAACCCCAGCTGTGTATCTCTGTGAGTCTAACCCTAGCTGTGTATCTCTGTGTATCTCTGTGAGTCTAACCCCAGCTGTGTATCTGTGTAGCTCTGTGTATCTCTGTGAGTCTAACCCTAGCTGTGTATCTCTGTGAGTCTAACCCCAGCTGTGTATCTCTGTGTATCTCTGTGAGTCTAACCCCAGCTGTGTATCTCTGTGTATCTCTGTGAGTCTAACCCCAGCTGTGTATCTCTGTGAGTCTAACCCTAGCTGTGTATCTCTGTGAGTCTAACCCTAGCTGTGTATCCCTGTGTATCTCTGTGAGTCTAACCCTAGCTGTGTATCTCTGTGTATCTCTGTGAGTCTAACCCCAGCTGTGTATCTCTGTGAGTCTAACCCTAGCTGTGTATCTGTGTATCTCTGTGTATCTCTGTGAGTCTAACCCCAGCTGTGTATCTCTGTGAGTCTAACCCCAGCTGTGTATCTCTGTGAGTCTAACCCTAGCTGTGTATCTCTGTGAGTCTAACCCCAGCTGTGTATCTCTGTGAGTCTAACCCTAGCTGTGTATCTCTGTGAGTCTAACCCTAGCTGTGTATCTCTGTGTATCTCTGTAAGTCTAACCTTAGCTGTGTATCTCTGTGAGTCTAACCCTAGCTGTGTATCTCTGTGTATCTCTGTAAGTCTAACCTTAGCTGTGTATCTCTGTGAGTCTAACCCTAGCTGTGTATTCCTGTGTATCTCTGTGAGTCTAACCCCAGCTGTGTATCTCTGTGTATCTCTGTGAGTCTAACCCCAGCTGTGTATCTCTGTGAGTCTAACCCTAGCTGTGTATCTGTGTATCTCTGTGTATCTCTGTGAGTCTAACCCTTGCTCTGTATCTCTGTGTATCTCTGTGAGTCTAACCCTGGCTGTGTATCTCTGTGAGTCTAACCCTAGCTGTGTATCTCTGTGTATCTCTGTGAGTCTAACCCTAGCTGTGTATCTCTGTGAGTCTAACCCTAGCTGTGTATCTCTGTGAGTCTAACCCCAGCTGTGTGTCTCTGTGAGTCTAACCCTAGCTGTGTATCTCTGTGAGTCTAACCCCAGCTGTGTATCTCTGTGAGTCTAACCCCAGCTGTGTATCTCTGTGAGTCTAACCCCAGCTGTGTATCTCTGTGAGTCTAACCCCAGCTGTGTATCTCTGTGAGTCTAACCCTAGCTGTGTATCTCTGTGAGTCTAACCCCAGCTGTGTATCCCTGGGACAGAGAGAGGTGTTGTCCCAGGATTTTTCCCCTCATAAATGTTTCATGTCTGTCTGTAACAAATGGGGCTAGTTGCTCTCCTGTTTTCTCCCTTGTCATTGCTGTTCTGTCTTAGGAAGTGAATCTGAGATGAAATACTGCTTTTCCACAGAAGGCTCCAGAGCTGCACTCAGAAGGCCTAGCAGAACATTTGTTCTCCGTTCATGGTCAACATGATGTTTTCCTTCCCTCTGACATAAACAGGGTTCTGACAGGCGCCTCAGACCAGGAGTTACTGCAGTCAGGAAACCCGTCTGACGTTTAGTGCCTCTGATATGAGCTATGGTCGATTAAACTGGACATGTCTGCTTTATGACTCTGCTTTTCACTATGGCCTCTCTGTTGCTGTGTGCTAGCTGCTTCAGTTCAACACTATGGCCTCTCTGTTGCTGTGTGCTAGCTGCTTCAGTTCAACACTATGACCTCTCTGTTGCTGTGCGCTAGCTGCTTCAGTTCAACACTATGACCTCTCTGTTGCTGTGTGCTTCAGTTCAACACTATGACCTCTCTGTTGCTGTGTGCTTCAGTTCAACACTATGGCCTCTCTGTTGCTGTGCGCTTCAGTTCAACACTATGGCCTCTCTGTTGCTGTGTGCTTCAGTTCAACACTATGACCTCTCTGTTGCTGTGCGCTTCAGTTCAACACTATGACCTCTCTGTTGCTGTGTGCTTCAGTTCAACACTATGGCCTCTCTGTTGCTGTGTGCTTCAGTTCAACACTATGGCCTCTCTGTTGCTGTGCGCTTCAGTTCAACACTATGACCTCTCTGTTGCTGTGTGCTTCAGTTCAACACTATGGCCTCTCTGTTGCTGTGCGCTAGCTGCTTCAGTTCAACACTATGGCCTCTCTGTTGCTGTGCGCTAGCTGCTTCAGTTCAACACTATGGCCTCTCTGTTGCTGTGCGCTAGCTGCTTCAGTTCAACACTATGGCCTCTCTGTTGCTGTGCGCTAGCTGCTTCAGTTCAACACTATGGCCTCTCTGTTGCTGTGCGCTAGCTGCTTCAGTTCAACACTATGGCCTCTCTGTTGCTGTGCGCTAGCTGCTTCAGTTCAACACTATGGCCTCTCTGTTGCTGTGCGCTAGCTGCTTCAGTTCAACACTATGGCCTCTCTGTTGCTGTGCGCTAGCTGCTTCAGTTCAACACTATGGCCTCTCTGTTGCTGTGCGCTAGCTGCTTCAGTTCAACACTATGACCTCTCTGTTGCTGTGCGCTAGCTGCTTCAGTTCAACACTATGGCCTCTCTGTTGCTGTGCGCTAGCTGCGCTAGCTGCGCTAGCTGCTTCAGTTCAACACTATGACCTCTCTGTTGCTGTGCGCTAGCTGCTTCAGTTCAACACTATGGCCTCTCTGTTGCTGTGCGCTAGCTGCGCTAGCTGCGCTAGCTGCTTCAGTTCAACACTATGACCTCTCTGTTGCTGTGCGCTAGCTGCTTCAGTTCAACACTATGGCCTCTCTGTTGCTGTGCGCTAGCTGCGCTAGCTGCGCTAGCTGCTTCAGTTCAACACTATGACCTCTCTGTTGCTGTGCGCTAGCTGCTTCAGTTCAACACTATGGCCTCTCTGTTGCTGTGCGCTAGCTGCTTCAGTTCAACACTATGGCCTCTCTGTTGCTGTGCGCTAGCTGCGCTAGCTGCGCTAGCTGCTTCAGTTCAACACTATGGCCTCTCTGTTGCTGTGCGCTAGCTGCTTCAGTTCAACACTATGGCCTCTCTGTTGCTGTGCGCTAGCTGCTTCAGTTCAACACTATGGCCTCTCTGTTGCTGTGCGCTAGCTGCTTCAGTTCAACACTATGGCCTCTCTGTTGCTGTGCGCTAGCTGCTTCAGTTCAACACTATGGCCTCTCTGTTGCTGTGCGCTAGCTGCTTCAGTTCAACACTATGGCCTTTCTGTTGCTGTGCGCTAGCTGCTTCAGTTCAACACTATGACCTCTCTGTTGCTGTGCGCTAGCTGCTTCAGTTCAACACTATGGCCTCTCTGTTGCTGTGCGCTAGCTGCGCTAGCTGCGCTAGCTGCTTCAGTTCAACACTATGACCTCTCTGTTGCTGTGCGCTAGCTGCTTCAGTTCAACACTATGGCCTCTCTGTTGCTGTGCGCTAGCTGCTTCAGTTCAACACTATGGCCTCTCTGTTGCTGTGCGCTAGCTGCGCTAGCTGCGCTAGCTGCTTCAGTTCAACACTATGGCCTCTCTGTTGCTGTGCGCTAGCTGCTTCAGCTCAACACTATGGCCTCTCTGTTGCTGTGCGCTAGCTGCTTCAGTTCAACACTATGGCCTCTCTGTTGCTGTGCGCTAGCTGCGCTAGCTGCGCTAGCTGCACATCCTTCAATAATGCTGGGTTTATTTTCCATTCTCCACAGACTAGAGTGAAGGACATGGATGGAGGTAGCTTGGGACAGAATACTGTAGTGTAGCTGGACCCAGAAGAAAAATGAATACGATTTTTTTCCCCTCATATCTCATATTTCATACCTCGTATCTCATACCTCATACCTCATATCTCATATTTCATCTCATATCTCATATCTCATATTTCATATCTCGTATCTCATACCTCATATCTCATACGTCATACCTCATACTTCATACCTTATACCTCATACCTCATTTCTTATATCTAATATAGTATAGCTCAAATCTTATATCTCATATCTCATATTTCATACCTCATATTTCATCTCATCTCATATCTCATACCTCATATATCGTAATTCATATCTCATACCTCATATATCATATCTCGTATCAGCGCATTTGCCAAGTGTATTTATTTGTTTCTATTTGATTGTGTTTGGTAAGCTAAAGCTCATTAATTTTGTTAATTAATCATAGCAAGTAATATGTAACGTTTGTGCTCACAACACTTCATTTAACAGATTGTGATGTTTCTGATATGAACAGTGAACAGTTGAGCCCAGGAAATATGTTTGAGAAGTGCAGAAGAAATCAATGTTCATTGTGAAAACCCCAGAGTGTAGAACCACACCTATATTAAGGCCTCAGCACTCAAACAGATGAAGATACACATTTCATATGTCTACTGCAGCATATCAACGCACGAACACTGAATTAAATCAGCTGCAAATTCAGTGTACCGCACAAAGAAGTCAAAGGAGACCTCTGTCACAGCTAAGATCTACTTGGCATCCCACAGCGATGCGTTATGTCTAGGGGTCAAAGTGGAAAAACAATAAAACAAGCTTTTATATTACACAAGACAATTGCAGAAACTGCTCAGGATACTCTGAAATAAATTAGAGTTGGAATCAATACAAATCTCCCATTAACTCAAATACTTTATCTACCTTGACGAACTGGAGAATACATGAAACAAAAATATGTAAAAAATGTAGACTAAACTACTACAATATCGTTTCTTTAAATGTTTTTAATTGTTTTTGTCTCGTGAGGTTGATGTATAGAGCTGTATCTGTGTGCCTTCAGACATGCAGTAGCTAGTGCCCCTTGTGACAGACAGACAGACAGACAGACAGACAGACAGACAGACAGACAGACAGACAGACAGACAGACAGACAGACAGACAGACAGACAGACAGACAGACAGGCTAGCTGTAATCTCCAGACCTGCAGTAGCTAGTCCCCCTGTGACAGACAGACAGACAGACAGACAGACAGACAGACAGACAGACAGACAGACAGAAAGGCTAGCTGTAATCTCCAGACCTGCAGTAGCTAGTCCCCCTGTGACAGACAGACAGACAGACAGACAGACAGACAGACAGACAGACAGACAGAAAGGCTAGCTGTAATCTCCAGACCTGCAGTAGCTAGTGCCCCTGTGACAGACAGACAGACAGACAGACAGACAGACAGACAGACAGACAGACAGACAGACAGACAGACAGACAGACAGGCTAGCTGTAATCTCCAGACCTGCAGTAGCTAGCGCCTCTGTGACAGACAGACAGACAGACAGACAGACAGACAGACAGACAGACAGACAGACAGACAGACAGACAGGCTAGCTGTAATCTCCAGACCTGCAGTAGCTAGTGCCCCTGTGACAGACAGACAGGCTAGCTGTAATCTCCAGACCTGCAGTAGCTAGCGCCCCTGTGACAGACAGACAGACAGACAGACAGACAGGCTAGCTGTAATCTCCAGACCTGCAGTAGCTAGTGCCCCTGTGACAGACAGACAGACAGACA
Source organism: Salmo trutta (assembly GCF_901001165.1). Classification (NCBI taxonomy): domain Eukaryota; kingdom Metazoa; phylum Chordata; class Actinopteri; order Salmoniformes; family Salmonidae; genus Salmo; species Salmo trutta. The sequence goes on along the minus strand of NW_021823401.1, from coordinate 379,026 downwards.
GACAGACAGACAGACAGACAGACAGACAGACAGACAGACAGACAGAAAGGCTAGCTGTAATCTCCAGACCTGCAGTAGCTAGTGCCCCTGTGACAGACAGACAGACAGACAGACAGACAGACAGACAGACAGACAGACAGACAGACAGACAGACAGACAGACAGACAGGCTAGCTGTAATCTCCAGACCTGCAGTAGCTAGCGCCTCTGTGACAGACAGACAGACAGACAGACAGACAGACAGGCTAGCTGTAATCTCCAGACCTGCAGTAGCTAGTGCCCCTGTGACAGACAGACAGGCTAGCTGTAATCTCCAGACCTGCAGTAGCTAGCGCCCCTGTGACAGACAGACAGACAGACAGACAGACAGACAGACAGGCTAGCTGTAATCTCCAGACCTGCAGTAGCTAGTGCCCCTGTGACAGACAGACAGACAGACAGACAGACAGACAGACAGACAGACAGACAGACAGACAGACAGACAGACAGACAGACAGACAGACAGGCTAGCTGTAATCTCCAGACCTGCAGTAGCTAGCGCCCCTGTGACAGACAGACAGACAGACAGACAGACAGACAGACAGACAGACAGACAGACAGACAGACAGGCTAGCTGTAATCTCCAGACCTGGAGTAGCTAGTCCCCTGTGACAGACAGACAGACAGACAGACAGACAGACAGACAGACAGACAGACAGACAGACAGACAGACAGACAGACAGACAGACAGGCTAGCTGTAATTATGCTGATCCTTTTGGGGGGTCTCCACACCCTTCCTCTCACACCCCTCTACCCCTCCTCATTCCCTCCTTTTCACATCTCTCTCTTTTTGGAGTCTGAGGCGGTTGTCATGGAAACATGGTGTATGCCAAGCACACTGCCCCCCTCCCCCCTCCCCTTTAAATGCAATTAACGTGTGGCGTGATTTATTCCTATTTTGGGGAGGGGTGAGGTGTTAATATTTCCTCCTGGTCTTATTTTTTCATCTCCCGTCTCCCTAAAAATATGGTGCTGTAGCAAACGGTTTCTGGATTATATTTAAGGAAGATTAATGAGAAGGTATAAAGGAAAAAACACTTCAAATAGATATTGTGCTGTTTGGTGCACGTGGTTTTGCATATGGTTAAATGGTTATTATCACCAACGCTTCTACTGGCAGACTGCACTTCTATCGACATACAATAACCCTGCTTTGGCACGTTTACAATAAAAATACAAATAAATAATAATAAGCTTCTTTGAAATTAGACATCATTTAAGTATTTAATCCGTTTCCCAATAGGAAAATGTCAAAATCTACAGTTTTATTCTTTATAGGATACTTTGGCACGTTTTCAGTAGAAATAACTGTTTTCTTAAAAGGCAAACGTCAAAATTGACAATTTGTCAATAGAATTAGGAATAAATCGTAATTTCAGAATAGTAATTTAATAGGATCTCTATGCATTTGTCTCTTCTCTATAGGATGCCATAGAGATCAATGGGACACAATAGGGCAGTGTTATTCTGCCTCATTAGTCTGAAGCCAGCTGTCTCCAGCCGTACACTCTTAGACAAAAAAAGGTTTAAAAAGAGTTCTTCGGCTTTCCCACACAGGAAAACCATATAAGTAGAACTATTTTGGTTTCCATGAAGAACCCTCTATTTAAAGGGTTCTACATGGAACACAAAAGGGTTCTACCTGGAACCAAGAAGGTTCTACTTGGAACCAAAAACGGTTATTCAAAGGGTTCTCCTATGGGGACAGTTGAAGAACCCTTTCAGGTTCAAGTGTAGAGAGAGAGAGGAGCTGGATCTTCCAAGAGGCTGAGGACAGAGGATCCATCCCAAATGGTACCCTATTCCCTAAGGGTCCACTGGGCCCTGGTCTAAAGTAGTACACTATCAAAGAGAATAGAGTGCCACTTGGGACGCAGACAGAACAGAGAGGACCAGGTGATAGTCAGGTAGTCAGGTGGAAACAGAATGACACAACACTGATGAGCTGCTGGAACACATCACATTCTTCCAGGGATAAAAGGCTGGGGAGGCTGAGTGGTTGAGCCTCTCGGACTGGGAGGAGAGCAGTTCAGATGGGCTGCATGGAGAGATGGATGGTTGGAGGAGATGGCAATCAGAGCAGGAGGGGTGGGTAATGAGAGCAGGAGGAGATGGCAACGAGAGCAGGAGGAGATGGCAATGAGAGCAGGAGGGATGGGCAATGAGAGCAGGAGGAGATGGCAATGAGAGCAGGAGGAGATGGCAATGAGAGCAGGAGGAGATGGCAATGAGAGCAGGAGGGATGGGTAATGAGAGCAGGAGGAGATGGCAATGAGAGCAGGAGGAGATGGTAATGAGAGCAGGAGGAGATGGCAATGAGAGCAGGAGGAGATGGCAACGAGAGCAGGAGGAGATGGCAATGAGAGCAGGAGGGGTTGGCAATGAGAGCAGGAGGGGTGGGTAATGAGAGTTAGGGTTAGGGAGTGTAACCTGATACCTCTAGAACCCTCCTGATGGAGGAGAGAGTTAGGGTTAGGGAGTGTAACCTGGTACCTCTAGAACCCTCCTGATGGAGGAGAGAGTTAGGGTTAGGGAGTGTAACCTGGTACCAAAGTATTAAAGCGATACTTTATGACACTTTGGTTCTATATTTGGTCTTATCTCCGTAGCAACAGAGAATGTAACCCACACTCATATGAATGGTAATTTAGCTCGATGGAGAGTACTGTTGCTGCCATCAAATATTTGTGGAGTAACGTCCTCTGCAGCCCAGACAGGGCTTTTACATATCCTTCATATTGAGTTGCAGGAGAGATATCAGAGCAACTGGAGGGGAGGCTCTCCCACTCATCTACACCAGGGACTTTTTCATCTTCATCCTCCAAACCATCCCCTTCTGTACTTTATGGCCAATTCACCCTCTTCATCATCATATGGCTCCGTGATACAGGGCTTGGCCAATTCACCCTCTTCATCATCATATGGCTCCGTGATAGGGGGCTTGGCCAATTCACCCTCGTCATCATTATATGGCTCCATGATACAGGGCTTGGCCAATTCACCCTCTTCATCATCATGTGACTCCATGATATAGGGCTTGGCCAATTCAACCTCTTCATCATCATATGGCTCCATGATATGGGGCTTGGCCAATTCACCTTCTTCATCATCATGTGACTCCATGATACAGGGCTTGGCCAATTCACCCTCTTCATCATCATATGGCTCCGTGATATAGGGCTTGGCCAATTCACCCTCTTCATCATCATATGGCTCCGTGATATGGGGCTTAGCCAATTCACCTTCTTCATCATCATATGGCTCCATGATATGGGGCTTAGCCAATTCACCTTCTTCATCATCATATGGCTCCGTGATATGGGGCTTAGCCAATTCACCTTCTTCATCATCATATGGCTCCATGATATGGGGCTTAGCCAATTCACCTTCTTCATCATCATATGGCTCCATGATATGGGGCTTGGCCAATTCACCCTCTTCATCATCATATGGCTTCATGATACAGGGCTTGGCCAATTCACCCTCTTCATCATCTTCTGGCTTCATGATATAGGACTTTCTCTGCCGCGTCAGAAGAACACAGAACTGAACAGCTTTTCACCACCTCCTTCTCCTCTCAGCAGCCGAATGTCGACAGAACACAAAAATAAAATCCCTCCCCAAAAATAGAGTCCGAAATCGTGACGAGGTGGAGCGACGAAGAGAGTGACAGAAATGTAAAACCAGAGAAATATGAACCTCATTTTACTGCTGCAGCCTTTCGCCTCTCCTCCTTGTATTGTTTGGCCGCTTGTCTCTTCGATGCCACAGACAGAGAGTCGTCTGCCAGGCGCTGTCTGTGTCTGGCTGCCCTGAAACAAGAGAGACATTACTCCCATTGGAGAGACAGGAGGAAGATGGTACTATTGGGGGGGTTTTAACAACAGCGAAGAAGAGCGTCTCTCTGCGATGATCTCTGACTGCTTTATTATTACACATTAGGGAGAATGGGACTATCGCTTTTCGCCTTTTGTGGATGGAAGTGGAAAAAGGATACGTTTTTTGGGAGTGGGTTCTCTTTGACGAGGAGGACGACATCAGATATTTCCACTCAGACTCTGCCGCATTGCGGATTTCTCCGCCAAAGAAAAAGGTGGAAAAACTAAGTTGGACAACACAAGGTTATTAAATCACACCAAGGATTCAGATTTGGGATGAAGAATTTGTCTGTGGCTCGGATACTCGGATGGTGAAGTGAACTTAGTAGGATATGAGGATAGGAGTTGACATGTCTGTCTCTTTGATGTATTCTCCCTGTCACAGCTAAGCCAAGGGAGGAGAGAAGAGGAGGGAAGGAGAGAGAGGAAGGAGAGAATAAAATGCTGCCTGTTTGACGGCTTCTTCGACTGCATCCTCCTGCATCCTCCTGCATCCTCCTGCTTCATTCCTGCATCCTCCTGCTTCATTCCTGCTTCCTCCTGCATCCTCCTGCATCCTCCTGCATCCTCCTGCATCCTCCTGCTTCATTCCTGCATCCTCCTGCATCCTCCTGCTTCATTCCTGCTTTCTCCTGCATCCTCATGCGACCTCCTGCTTCATTCCTGCATCCTCCTGCATCCTCCTGCTTCATTCCTGCATCCTCCTGCTTCATTCCTGCATCCTCCTGCTTTGTCCTGCTTCCCCATACTCAACATTTAAACGGAGGCATCTCTCCGCATCTACTGTGGCTGAGATGTTCCGGGGGCTAGCAGCAGCTGGACCTAGTGCTAAGAGTAGGTGATGGAGCAGACAGGGAGTCCGTCCCCTGGGAGCCGTACAGACACATAGAAACGCATTGAATATCACATTCATAAATGGCAAAAAAAAGACAGTCAAATAATAAATCACAAGAAATAAGGTTTTTTAAAGTTTCTGTCCTAAATTGAAAACGTAGCTGACATTTTTTTACACACGGTATTTAACCCTTTTTTTCCTTCATACTTCCGTGAGTTCCTTTCCACCGGTACCGGTTACCTTCAGACAAGCCCCTTGACACTTGTGGGGGTCGTAGAGTAAAACGGAGACCACCATCGTGTTTGTAGACGAAACGGTTCGTACGCTACCGAACAGAAGTTGGCACATCGACGGTGCCGACTTCAGACGAGTCTCCTGTCGGGGTCATAGATAGAGCAAAACAGTGGAGTGGTCATAAAATCGTTTTTTTTAGGTCAAACCGTTTAGGACACTACAGATGTTTCTGTACGACCCGGCGCCAGAATAAAATGACTAAGGGGGCAGTTGAAATCGGTGATGGGGCAAAACATTGTTTTTTGCTTCTATAATCACAATATACCAGAATAAAACAGAACGTTCGAATGCCGAGACTCCAAGATCATTGAGGGGTTTATAGATCTGTATCTCTGTACCAGCTGTTTTGGTAATGAAAATAGGCAATAAGATACACTGTATATACAGCAGTATGTGGACACCCTTTCAAATTAGTGGATTCCGGCTATTTCAGCCACACCCGTTGCTGACAGGTGTATAAAATCGAGCACACAGCCATGCAATCCTCCACAGACAAACATTGGCAGTAGAATGACGTTACTGAAAAGCTCAGTGACTTTCAACGTGGCACCGTCACAGGATGCCACCTTTCCAACATTACAGTTCGTCACATTTCTGCCCTGCTAGAGCTGCCCCAGTAAACTGTACTGTAGGTGCTGTTGTTGTGAAGTGGAGCAACAACGGCTCAGCCGCGAAGTGGTAGGCCACACAAGCTCATAGAACGGGACTGCCGAGTACTGAAGCGCATAGCATGTAAAAATCGTCTGTCCTCGTTTGCAACACTCACTACCGAGTTCCAAACTGCCTCTGGAAGAAACGTCAGCACAAGAACTGTTCATCGAGAGCTTCCTGAAATGGGTTTCCATGACCGAGCAGCCGCACACCAGCTTAAGATCACCATGCGCAATACCAAGCATCGGCTGAAGTGGTGTAAAGCTCGACGCCATTGGACTCTTGGAGCAGTGGAAACGCGTTCTCTGGAGTGATGAATCATGCTTCACCATCTGGCAGTCTGACGGACAAATCTGGGTTTGGTGGATGCCAGGAGAAAGCTACCTGCCCCAATGCATAGTGCCAGCTGTAAAGTTTGGTGGTGGAGGAATAATGGTCTAGGGCTGTTTTTTATGGTTCAGCCTAGGCCCCTTAGATCCAGTAAAGGGAAACAGCATACAATGACATTCTAGATGATTCTGTGCTTCCAACTTTGTGGCAACAGTTTGGGGAAGGCCCTTTCCTGTTTCATCATGACAATGCCCCGGTGCACAAAGCGAGGTCCGTACATGATTTGTCGAGATCGGTGTGGAAGAACTTGACTGGCCTGCACAGAGACCTCGTCCACATCAAACACCTTTGGGATGAATTGTAACATAGACTGCGAGCCAGGCCTAATCCCCCAACATCAGTGCCCGACCTCACTAATGCTCTTGAGGCAGTCCCCACAGCAATGTTCCAACATCTAGTGGAAAGCCTTCCCAGAAGAGTGGAGGCTGTTATAGCAGTGAAGGGGGGCCCATCTCCATATTAATGCCCATGATTTGGAATGAGATGTTCGACATACTTTTGGCCATGTAGTGTAGTCAGGGCAATTCACCTATTACAAACAGCCTATGTGAATACAGCCGTACACACAGCTGTATTTGAATTCAGTATTATGGATCCCCATTAGTTCCTGCCAAGGCAGCAGCTGCTCTTCCTGGGGTTTATTATGGATCCCCATTAGTTCCTGCCAAGGCAGCAGCTACTCTTCCTGGGGTTTATTATGGATCCCCATTAGTTCCTGCCAAGGCAGCAGCTACTCTTCCTGGGGTTTATTATGGATCCCCATTAGTTCCTGCCAAGGCAGCAGCTACTCTTCCTGGGGTTTATTATGGATCCCCATTAGTTCCTGCCAAGGCAGCAGCTACTCTTCCTGGGGTTTATTATGGATCCCCATTAGTTCCTGCCAAGACAGCAGCTACTCTTCCTGGGGTTTTATTATGGATCCCCGTTAGTTCCTGCCAAGGCAGCAGCTACTCTTCCTGGGGTTTATTATGGATCCCCATTAGTTCCTGCCAAGGCAGCAGCTGCTCTTCCTGGGGTTTATTATGGATCCCCATTAGTTCCTGTCAAGGCAGCAGCTACTCTTCCTGTGATCCAGCAAAATTAAGGCAGTTCTAATTTTTTAAAAACATTACAATACATTCACAACAGATTTCACAACACACTAAGTGTGTGCCCTCAGGCCCCTACTCTACTACCACAGATGTATAACAAAATCCATGTGTACGTGTGTGTGTAGTGGGTATGTTATCGTGTGTGTGTCTTAGCCTATGTTTCTTCACAGTCCCCTCTGTTCCATAAGGTGTATTTTTATCTGCTTTATTTTATATAACTTTACTGCTAGCAGGACATAATTGATGTGGAATGGAGTTACATGCAGTCATGGCTCTATGAAGCACATTCAACATGTAAATGCCTCTCACAAGTACAAGTCGTGATGATGTCAATCTCTCCTCCACTTTGAGCCAGAAGAGACTGACGTCCAAATTATTAATGTCAATGGCCTACAGACTACAGTCTACTACAGTGAGATACAGTCTACAGTCTACTACAGTGAGATACAGCCTACAGTCTACAGTCTACTACAGTGAGATACAGTCTACAGTCTACTACAGTGAGATACAGTCTACAGCCTACAGTCTACTACAGTGAGATACAGTCTACAGTCTACTACAGTGAGATACAGCCTACAGTCTACTACAGTGAGATACAGTCTACAGCCTACTACAGTGAGATACAGCCTACAGTCTACAGTCTACTACAGTGAGATACAGTCTACAGTCTACAGTCTACTACAGTGAGATACAGTCTACAGCCTACTACAGTGAGATACAGCCTACAGTCTACAGTCTACTACAGTGAGATACAGTCTACAGTCTACAGTCTACTACAGTGAGATACAGCCTACAGTCTACAGTCTACTACAGTGAGATACAGTCTACAGTCTACAGTCTACTACAGTGAGATACAGTCTAGAGTCTACAGTCTACTACAGTGAGATACAGCCTACAGTCTACAGTCTACTACAGTGAGATACAGTCTACAGTCTACTACAGTGAGATGCAGTCTACAGTCTACTACAGTGAGATACAGCCTACAGTCTACTACAGTGAGATGCAGTCTACAGTCTACTACAGTGAGATGCAGTCTACAGTCTACTACAGTGAGATACAGCCTACAGTCTACAGTGAGATACAGCCTACAGTCTACTACAGTGAGATGCAGTCTACAGTCTACTACAGTGAGATGCAGTCTACAGTCTACAGTCTACTGCAGTGAGATACAGCCTACAGTCTACAGTCTACTACAGTGAGATACAGCCTACAGTCTACAGTGAGATACAGCCTACAGTCTACTACAGTGAGATACAGTCTACAGTCTACAGTCTACTACAGTGAGATACAGTCTACAGTCTACTACAGTGAGATACAGCCTACAGTCTGCAGCCTACTACAGTGAGATACAGTCTACAGTCTACAGTCTACTACAGTGAGATACAGTCTACAGTCTACTACAGTGAGATGCAGTCTACAGTCTACAGACTACTACAGTGAGATACAGCCTACAGTCTACTACAGTGAGATACAGCCTACAGTCTACAGTCTACTACAGTGAGATACAGCCTACAGTCTACTACAGTGAGATACAGTCTACAGTCTACTACAGTGAGATACAGTCTACAGTCTACAGTCTACTACAGTGAGATACAGTCTACAGTCTACTACAGTGAGATGCAGTCTACAGTCTACAGTCTACTGCAGTGAGATACAGCCTACAGTCTACAGTCTACTGCAGTGAGATACAGCCTACAGTCTACAGTCTACTGCTGTGAGATACAGTCTACAGTCTACTACAGTGAGATACAGTCTACAGTCTACTACAGTGAGATACAGCCTACAGCCTACAGCCTACTACAGTGAGATACAGTCTACAGTCTACAGTCTACTACAGTGAGATACAGTCTACAGTCTACTACAGTGAGATACAGACTACAGCCTACAGTCTACTACAGTGAGATACAGCTTACAGTCTACTACAGTGAGATACAGTCTACAGTCTACAGTCTACTACAGTGAGATACAGTCTACAGCCTACTACAGTGAGATACAGCTTACAGTCTACAGTCTACTACAGTGAGATACAGTCTACAGTCTACTACAGTGAGATACAGTCTACAGTCTACAGTCTACTACAGTGAGATACAGTCTACAGCCTACTACAGTGAGATACAGCTTACAGTCTACAGTCTACTACAGTGAGATACAGCTTACAGTCTACTACAGTAAGATACAGTCTACAGTCTACAGTCTACTACAGTGAGATACAGCTTACAGTCTACTACAGTGAGATACAGCCTACAGTCTACAGTCTACTACAGTGAGATACAGTCTACAGTCTACAGCCTACTACAGTGAGATACAGCTTACAGTCTACAGTCTACTACAGTGAGATACAGCTTACAGTCTACTACAGTGAGATACAGCCTACAGTCTACAGTCTACTACAGTGAGATACAGCTTACAGTCTACAGTTCCTCCCTGGGGAGTGGGAGCTGTATCCTGGCTAGCTGGTGTAGAGAGAGTTCCTCTCTGGGGAGTGGGAGCTGCATCCTGGCTAGGTGGTGTAGAGAGAGTTCCTCCCTGGGGAGTGGGAGCCTCATCCTGGCTAGGTGGTGTAGTGAGAGTTCCTCCCTGGGGAGTGGGAGCTGTATCCTGGCTAGGTGGTGTAGAGAGAGTTCCTCCCTGGGGAGTGGGAGCTGTATCCTGGCTAGGTGGTGTAGAGAGAGTTCCTCCCTGGGGAGTGGGAGCTGTATCCTGGCTAGGTGGTGTAGAGAGAGTTCCTCCCTGGGGAGTGGGAGCTGTATCCTGGCTAGGTGGTGTAGAGAGAGATCCTCTCTGGGGAGTGGGAGCTGTATCCTGGCTAGGTGGTGTAGAGAGAGTTCCTCCCTGGGGAGTGGGAGCTGCATCCTGGCTAGGTGGTGTAGAGAGAGTTCCTCCCTGGGGAGTGGGAGCTGCATCCTGGCTAGATGGTGTAGAGAGAGTTCCTCCCTGGGGAGTGGGAGCCTCATCCTGGCTAGGTGGTGTAGAGAGAGTTCCTCCCTGGGGAGCTGCATCCTGGCTAGGTGGTGTAGAGAGAGTTCCTCCCTGGGGAGTGGGAGCTGTATCCTGGCTAGGTGGTGTAGAGAGAGTTCCTCCCTGGGGAGTGGGAGCTGCATCCTGGCTAGGTGGTGTAGAGAGAGTTCCTCCCTGGGGAGTGGGAGCTGTATCCTGGCTAGGTGGTGTAGAGAGAGTTCCTCCCTGGGGAGTGGGAGACTCAGCCTGGCTAGGTGGTGTAGAGAGAGTTCCTCCCTGGGGAGTGGGAGCTGCATCCTGGCTAGATGGTGTAGAGAGAGTTCCTCCCTGGGGAGTGGGAGCCTCATCCTGGCTAGGTGGTGTAGAGAGAGTTCCTCCCTGGGGAGCTGCATCCTGGCTAGGTGGTGTAGAGAGAGTTCCTCCCTGGGGAGTTGGAGCTGCATCCTGGCTAGGTGGTGTAGAGAGAGTTCCTCCCTGGGGAGTGGGAGCTGTATCCTGGCTAGGTGGTGTAGAGAGAGTTCCTCCCTGGGGAGTGGGAGCCTCAGCCTGGCTAGGTGGTGTAGAGAGAGTTCCTCCCTGGGGAGTGGGAGCTGTATCCTGGCTAGGTGGTGTAGAGAGAGTTCCTCCCTGGGGAGTGGGAGACTCAGCCTGGCTAGGTGGTGTAGAGAGAGTTCCTCCCTGGGGAGTGGGAGCTGTATCCTGGCTAGGTGGTGTAGAGAGAGTTCCTCCCTGGGGAGTGGGAGCTGTATCCTGGCTAGGTGGTGTAGAGAGAGTTCCTCCCTGGGGAGTGGGAGCTGCATCCTGGCTAGGTGGTGTAGAGAGAGTTCCTCCCTGGGGAGTGGGAGCTTCATCCTGGCTAGGTGGTGTAGAGAGAGTTCCTCTCTGGGGAGTGGGAGCTGTATCCTGGCTAGGTGGTGTAGAGAGAGTTCCTCTCTGGGGAGTGGGAGCTGCATCCTGGCTAGGTGGTGTAGAGAGAGTTCCTCTCTGGGGAGTGGGAGCTGTATCCTGGCTAGGTGGTGTAGAGAGAGTTCCTCCCTGGGGAGTGGGAGCTGTATCCTGGCTAGGTGGTGTAGAGAGAGTTCCTCCCTGGGGAGCTGTATCCTGGCTAGGTGGTGTAGAGAGAGTTCCTCCCTGGGGAGTGGGAGCTGTATCCTGGCTAGGTGGTGTAGAGAGAGTTCCTCTCTGGGGAGTGGGAGCTGCATCCTGGCTAGGTGGTGTAGAGAGAGTTCCTCTCTGGGGAGTGGGAGCTGTATCCTGGCTAGGTGGTGTAGAGAGAGTTCCTCCCTGGGGAGTGGGAGCTGTATCCTGGCTAGGTGGTGTAGAGAGAGTTCCTCCCTGGGGAGCTGTATCCTGGCTAGGTGGTGTAGAGAGAGTTCCTCTCTGGGGAGTGGGAGCTGCATCCTGGCTAGGTGGTGTAGAGAGAGTTCCTCTCTGGGGAGTGGGAGCTGTATCCTGGCTAGGTGGTGTAGAGAGAGTTCCTCCCTGGGGAGTGGGAGCTGTATCCTGGCTAGGTGGTGTAGAGAGAGTTCCTCCCTGGGGAGCTGTATCCTGGCTAGGTGGTGTAGAGAGAGTTCCTCCCTGGGGAGTGGGAGCTGTATCCTGGCTAGGTGGTGTAGAGAGAGTTCCTCTCTGGGGAGTGGGAGCTGCATCCTGGCTAGGTGGTGTAGAGAGAGTTCCTCCCTGGGGAGTAGGAGCTGTATCCTGGCTAGGTGGTGTAGAGAGAGTTCCTCCCTGGGGAGTGGGAGCTGTATCCTGGCTAGGTGGTGTACAGAGAGTTCCTCCCTGGGGAGTGGGAGCTGCATCCTGGCTAGGTGGTGTAGAGAGAGTTCCTCCCTGGGGAGTGGGAGCTTCATCCTGGCTAGGTGGTGTAGAGAGAGTTCCTCTCTGGGGAGTGGGAGCTGTATCCTGGCTAGGTGGTGTAGAGAGAGTTCCTCTCTGGGGAGTGGGAGCTGCATCCTGGCTAGGTGGTGTAGAGAGAGTTCCTCTCTGGGGAGTGGGAGCTGTATCCTGGCTAGGTGGTGTAGAGAGAGTTCCTCCCTGGGGAGTGGGAGCTGTATCCTGGCTAGGTGGTGTAGAGAGAGTTCCTCTCTGGGGAGCTGTATCCTGGCTAGGTGGTGTAGAGAGAGTTCCTCCCTGGGGAGCTGTATCCTGGCTAGGTGGTGTAGAGAGAGTTCCTCCCTGGGGAGTGGGAGCTGTGTCCTGGCTAGGTGGTGTAGAGAGAGTTCCTCTCTGGGGAGTGGGAGCTGCATCCTGGCTAGGTGGTGTAGAGAGAGTTCCTCCCTGGGGAGTAGGAGCTGTATCCTGGCTAGGTGGTGTAGAGAGAGATCCTCCCTGGGGAGCTGTATCCTGGCTAGGTGGTGTAGAGAGAGTTCCTCCCTGGGGAGCTGTATCCTGGCTAGGTGGTGTAGAGAGAGTTCCTCCCTGGGGAGTGGGAGCTGTATCCTGGCTAGGTGGTGTAGAGAGAGTTCCTCTCTGGGGAGTGGGAGCTGCATCCTGGCTAGGTGGTGTAGAGAGAGTTCCTCCCTGGGGAGCTGTATCCTGGCTAGGTGGTGTAGAGAGAGTTCCTCTCTGGGGAGTGGGAGCTGCATCCTGGCTAGGTGGTGTAGAGAGAGTTCCTCCCTGGGGAGTGGGAGCCTCAGCCTGGCTAGGTGGTGTAGAGAGAGTTCCTCTCTGGGGAGTGGGAGCTGTATCCTGGCTAGGTGGTGTAGAGAGAGTTCCTCCCTGGGGAGTGGGAGCTGCAGCCATGACATAAAGGTGGTGTAACTAGTCACCATATGTTCATGTCACCTCCACTCAACCTTGGTTCCCGGGCATCACACATCCAGTTTAATATCACACATACTTACCAACCTGGCTAAATTACACCTGATCTCTTCAGTAAGCAACCAGCCTAACCAGACGGTTTTATCATTGTTAGTGTCAAACAGGTTGAGACCAGGTGATATATTATTATTAGTACCTCTGTTTAAACAGGAGACCATTCAGATTCACCCTGTCCATGGCTGTGTCCCAAATGGCACCCTATTCCCATTTGTAATGCACTACTTTTGACCAGGGCTTACGGAGCTCCTCCTGTCCCCTGGTCTCACCCATATGGGCTCTGGTCAAAAGTAGTGCACCATATAGGGAATAGGGAACCATTTGGGCTGCCTTGAAAACACACAGGAGGAGTTGAATGACTGGTCTGAGGGGTAGCAGGTATCCTAGTGGTTAGAGAGGTGAGCCAACAACGGATGGTTGCTGGTATTAAATCCTAGATGCCATTGCCTGTCATGGTGCTCTTGAGGAAGGCACTTACTACCCCTCCCCCATAACAACAGCTCCCCAGGTGCCTTGTGGGGCAGCCCCCCACAGCTCCACACCTCCAAAACCTGTTTATGTCTGCCTGTCTGTCTTTATGCCTGCCTGTATGCCTGGATGCCTGTCTGTCTCTCTTTATGCCTGCCTGTATGCCTGTCTGTATGCCTGTCTCTCTTTATGCCTGCCTGTCTTTATGCCTGTATGTCTTTATGCCTGCCTGTCTGCCTGTCTGTATGTCTGTATGTCTTTATGCCTGCCTGTATGCCTGTCTGTATGTCTTTATGCCTGCCTGTCTGTATGTCTGTATGTCTTTATGCCTGCCTGTATGCCTGTCTGTATGTCTGTATGTCTTTATGCCTGCCTGTCTGCCTGTCTGTATGTCTTTATGCCTGCCTGTCTGTATGTCTGTATGTCTTTATGCCTGCCTGTATGCTTGTCTCTATGTCTGTATGTCTTTATGCCTGCCTGTATGCCTGTCTGTATGTCTGTATGTCTTTATGCCTGCCTGTATGTCTGTCTGTATGTCTTTATGCCTGCCTGTCTGCCTGTCTGTATGTCTTTATGCCTGCCTGTCTGTATGTCTGTATGTCTTTATGCCTGCCTGTATGCTTGTCTCTATGTCTGTATGTCTTTATGCCTGCCTGTATGTCTGTGTGTCTGTATGTCTTTATGCCTGTCTGTATGTCTGTATGTCTTTATGTCTGCCTGTCTGCCTGTCTGTATGTCTGTATGTCTGTATGTCTTTATGCCTGTCTGTATGTCTGTATGTCTTTATGTCTTTGTGTCTGTATGTCTGTATGTCTTTATGCCTGTCTGTATGTCTGTATGTCTTCATGCCTGCCTGTATGCCTACCTGCCTGTATGTCTGTATGTCTTTATGCCTACTTGTATGCCTGTCTGTCTGTGGGTGTGTCTTTCTTTCGGAGGACTTGGATTAAAAGCTGAAGACAAATTTCGGTGGGAACAATTGACCAATAAGTGATGTTAATTAGTACTGTCCCCTTGCCGTAGTGTGTGTGTTAATGCTGGACGTTAACCGAAAGTTTTCTTATCTTTCAGTTATTAAACAACTAATTAACCAACGTAGGTTCAATTATTTGAATTCCACTTCATTCAGTTTTTTTCTGTGAGCTCAATGCCACATTGGCAGATAAGCAGCAACGGACAGCCACTACCATCATAGGAGTTTTATTCACTGTTTGATTCTGTGTTGTTACAGCCTTCAACCCACATAATGCATAGTACATTTAATGTAAAAACAAATACATTAAAAAGAGACATTGAAAACCGTGATTATTTTGTAATAATCAAACTAAAACTGAACCGACCACAAAAAGCACTAATCGCTCAGCACTAGTGTGTGTGTGTGTGTGTGTGTGTGTGTGTGTGTGTGTGTGTGTGTGTGTGTGTGTGTGTGTGTGTGTGTGTGTGTGTGTGTGTGTGTGGTGTGTGTGTGTGTGTGTCTGTCCCTGGCTGCTCCTTTACAACCTGTCTATCAGCCAGACTCCTACTGGAATAACTCTGTGGTCTGTCAGCCAGGCTCCAGGTGGAATAACACTGTGGTCTATCAGCCAGACTCCTACTGGAATAACACTGTGGTCTGTCAGCCAGGCTCCAGGTGGAATAACACTGTGGTCTGTCAGCCAGTCTCCCGGTGGAATAACACTGTGGTCTGTCAGCCAGACTCATGGTGGAATAACATTGTGGTCTGTCAGCCAGGCTCCTGGTGGAATAACACTGTGGTCTGTCAGCCAGGTTCCTCGTGGAATAACACTGTGGTCTGTCAGCCAGGCTCCAGGTGGAATAACACTGTGGTCTGTCAGCCAGGTTCCTCGTGGAATAACACTGTGGTCTGTCAGCCAGGCTCCTCGTGGAATAACACTGTGGTCTGTCAGCCAGGCTCCTCGTGGAATAACACTGTGGTCTGTCAGCCAGGCTCCTCGTGGAATAACACTGTGGTCTGTCAGCCAGGCTCCTCGTGGAATAACACTGTGGTCTGTCAGCCAGGCTCCAGGTGGAATAACACTGTGGTCTGTCAGCCAGACTCCTACTGGAATAACACTGTGGTCTGTCAGCCAGACTCCTACTGGAATAACGCTGTGGTCTGTCAGCCAGGCTCCTGGTGGAATAACACTGTGGCTGATTTGACTGCTTTCTTACAGGACAGTATGTCATTGTGTTATCAGGCAGTTGGGGTTATTATGGGATAGACAGACGGAGAGAGGGAGGGGGAGAGAGAGGAGGGAGAGGGTGGGAGAGAGAGAAAGGGGAGAGAGATGGAGAGAGGGAGGGAGAGAGGTAGCGAGGGAGAGGGGAGAGAGAAAGGGGGGAGATAGAGAGGGAGACAGGGAGTGAGGTACAAGGAGCGAGGGAGAGGGGAGAGAGACGGAGAGAGGGAGGGAGAGAGGTAGCGAGGGAGAGGGGGAGAGAGAAAGGGGGGAGATAGAGAGGTAGACAGGGAGTGAGGTACAAGGAGCGAGGGAGAGGGGAGAGAGACGGAGAGAGGGAGGGAGAGAGGGAGCGAGAGAGAGGGGGAGAGAGAAAGGGGGAGGTAGAGAGGGAGAGAGGGAGTGAGGTACAAGGAGAGAGGGAGGGAGAGAGGTACAAGGAGAGAGGGAGAGAGGGAGTGAGGTACAAGGAGAGAGGGAGGGAGAGGGGGAGAGAGAAAGGGGGGAGATAGAGTGGGAGAGAGGGAGTGAGGTACAAGGAGAGAGGGAGAGAGGGAGTGAGGTACAAGGAGAGAGGGAGAGAGGGAGTGAGGTACAAGGAGAGAGGGAGAGAGGGAGTGAGGTACAAGGAGAGAGGGAGAGGGGGGAGAGAGCTGGTCGGTCAGCGGGATCAGCAGACCATGCTGTCATTAGAATGCAGACCTAACTTAGTTCTAGTCTGCTCTCTCCTCTCCTCTCATTGACTAGAGGACAGAGAGAGAGCAGAGGGAGAGGGATGGAGTGAGACTGGAGAAAGGTGAGAGAGGGACAAAAAAGAGCACAAAGAGGAGAAAGGAGAGAGAAAAAGGAGTGAAAGAGTGGAGAGAGAGTAAAGAAAGAGGGTGAAGTGGGCCTGATAGGCCAATGTTGTTGCTAAGGGGAATTGGGCGGTGTTTTTACCCAAACATATTTGCACCCAACAAAAAACTCAAAGCTTCCTAGATCAAAGGAGAATGCTGTTCCGTGTGTAAGAAGTTCCAATGCTGAATTATTCCAACACCTTCCCTTTGTTGTCGCTAGATGAGAGGGGGGAGAGGGGGATACAGAGAGAGGGAGAGAAGAGAGAGGGGGGAAGGGGAACAAAGAGAGAGAGACAGGGAAGAGAGAGAGAGTGAAAAATCTGAGAGAGAGAGAGAGAGAGGGGGGGGGGGTACAGAAACAGAGTTCTGCAATATTTATTTGGTACAGTTTATTTGCACTGTTCTGTTTTATGTCAAGTCTTCTTCTTCCACCCATGTCTTCTATTACTGTGATCAGTCAGATGACAGACTGAAGTGTTCACCTCAACCTGCATTCATATAGTAAGGATGGCTGCCGTCTTATGGGATCCTAACCAACTGGGCTATTTTGTTAGTTCTTTCACATTGTTTGTAACTTATTTTGTACATAATGTTGCTGCTGCCGTCTCTTATTACCGAAAAGAGCTTCTGGATATCAGAACAGTGATTACTCACCTCGAATTGGATGAATATTTTTTATTTAATGAGTCCGACGCAAAGGATATACTGCTTCTCCGAGACCAGGCCCAAATCCCTGTCAATCGTGTGAAGAAAAGACGGAAATACATAGGGTAGAGATCAGCGTACCTTGTGAGAATTCTTGGGTGAGTGGGTAACCCGCCTCTACCATCCATTCTATTGGCCACCGTGTAATCACTGGAGAATAAACTGGATGATCTCAGTTTGAGACTATCCTACCAACGAGACATTAAAAACTGTAACATCTTATGTTTCACTGAGTGGTGGCTGAACCATGACAAGGATAATATACAGTTGGCTGGGTTTTCCGTGGCAACGGCAGGACAGAACAGCTACGTCTGATAAGACGAGGGGTGGTGGCTGTGTCTATTTGTCAATAACAGCTTGTGCCCGATGTCTAAAGTTAAAGAGGTCTCGAGGTATTGCTCGCCTGCTGTTGATGGATGCCTTGGCCTCATTCTCAACTGGCTTGTAATTGAAGCTGCAGTCACTCTGAGGGACAACCTCTCACATGGCCCGTGATATATTGTCCCTTTGGGAGTCTGGGAGAGTGGACAGGACAGTTCAGGACAGGACAGGAAGGAGTGGGTCTGAAGAACATAAGGCATCTAAAAGAAATTCCTTTTCGGGTGATAGGAGAGATTATACGTATAGCCTGGATTCTCACGTGGTCTTTTATACCTTGGTGCTCTATACCCCAGTGGATCCCCACCTTCCAATTCACACTCAGGAAAATCTGTTCTTGTGTGTAGGAGTACACCAGATAATACTCTCTCAAGGGCTATTCATGAAGTCTTTATAGTGTTTGATCTGATAAAGATGTCGTTTTATAGATTCAAGGTGAACCAGCAAGACACACACAAAACATTCCACAGAAGTGGGAGTCACTCAAATGGAGGAATCTCTTCTTCTTTTTAAAGCTATATCAAAAGCCTTGAAGCTTGGGAGTTCAACTTTGGGGACAATTATACTCTAAGAAAATAAGATCATTTAAAAAAAGTTTTAAATGTATGGAATAGGGCTACAATGTTATCATGGAACTAAAGACACGGAATTCACTACTTAATGATGCTGAAGTTTATTGATGACATGACATGTATCCATTATGTTTTGCTTCATTAAATGTATACAGAAAATAACATTTTCAAATCATCATAAAAATGTTGCCATGGAGTCAATGGCTATTCTGTTTTCTGCTCAGTAATTGTTGACCCAATCTGTCGACGAGAGACCCGGTCAGTAGTAATAATGTAATCATTTGGGTTACTACAGTATCAGAACATGAAGAGATTAGGTCTGTAATAATGTAATCATTTGGGTTACTACAGTATCAGAACATGAGAGAACCGGTCAGTCATAATGTAATCATTTGGTCTACTACAGTATCAGAACATGAGAGAACCGGTCAGTCATAATGTAATCATTTGGGTTACTACAGTATCAGAACATGAGAGAACCGGTCAGTCATAATGTAATCATTTGGATTACTACAGTATCAGAACATGAGAGAACCGGTCAGTCATAATGTAATCATTTGGGTTACTACAGTATCAGAACATGAGAGATTAGGTCAGTAATAATGTAATCATTTGGGTTACATACAGTATCAGAACATGAGAGATTAGGTCAGTAATAATGTAATCATTTGGGTTACTACAGTATCAGAACATGGGAGACACGGTCAGTAATAATGTAATCATTTGGGTTACTACAGTATCAGAACATGAGAGATTAGGTCAGTCATAATGTAATCATTTGGGTTACTACAGTATCAGAACATGAGAGATTAGGTCAGTCATAATGTAATCATTTGGGTTACTACAGTATCAGAACATGAGAGATTAGGTCAGTAATAATGTAATCATTTGGGTTACTACAGGCCATTGATCCTGTCTTACTACCCATTGGTCTAACTCTATATGTAGCTCCGCCCACTTGCTTGTGTGTCATTGGGCCAGAATGCACCGGAAGTTGGAAGACCTACGAAACAAAATTGCCAGGCTACACAAGGTGGATATTATGGGTCTCTTTAGTAGATCTTAAAGGCGGTGAGCTTCAAGTCCCCTCTGATACGAACGTAGGTAATGACTTCCAGGACGTGACGGTTGGGGAACTTGATCACATGCCCATTGGGCATCTCCACTTCAAACACATCTCCGGTCAGCTTCAGGACAATCTGGAGAGAGAACGGAGAGAGGAAACCCGTCACTATGACAACACTTTGATTTATTCTAACACCCACATGGTTTCATTGTTACATCACTATATGCCTAGTTCAACTCTGACTAGTTCATTAGAGGTTAAATACATTTAAAAAGAAATATATGCCCAAGATTATCCATTTATCTAGTAATAAAAGGCTGTACTGCAGTACTGCATGCTCGATAATCCAGTCAGTACGACAGAACTCATAACTAACTACACTGAATAATGCAGTCAGTACGACAGAACTCATCACTAACTACACTGAATAATGTAGTCAGTAAGATAGAATTTATAACTAACTACACTGAATAATGCAGTCAGTTCGACAGAACTCATAACTAACTACACTGAATAATCCAGTCAGTATGGTAGAATTTATAACTAACTACACTGAATATGACAGAACTTATAACTAACTACACTGAATAATGCAGTCAGTATGATAGAATTTATAACTCTACACTGAATAATGCAGTCAGTATTTAAGAACTCATAACTAACTACACGGAATAATGCAGTCAGTATTTAAGAACTCATAACTAACTACACTGAATAATGCAGTCAGTACGACAGAACTCATAACTAACTACACTAAATAATGCAGTCAGTACGACAGAACTCATAACTAACTACACTGAATAATGCAGTCAGTACGACAGAACTCATAACTAACTACACTGAATAATGCAGTCAGTATGACAGAACTCATAACTAACTACACTGAATAATGCAGTCAGTACGACAGAACTCATAACTAACTACACTGAATAATGCAGTCAGTATGACAGAACTCATAACTAACTACACGGAATAATGCAGTCAGTATTTAAGAACTCATCACTAACTACACTGAATAATGCAGTCAGTATTTAAGAACTCATCACTAACTACACTGAATAATGCAGTCAGTACGACAGAACTCATAACTAACTACACTGAATAATGCAGTCAGTATTTAAGAACTCATAACTAACTACACTGAATAATGCAGTCAGTATTTAAGAACTCATAACTAACTACACTGAATAATGCAGTCAGTATTTAAGAACTCATCACTAACTAAACTGAACAATCTTAAAGGGATAGTTCAGGATTTTGGTAATGAAGCCCTTCATCTACTTCCCCAGAGTCAGATGAACTCGTGGATATCGTTGTTATGTCTCTGTGTCCAGAATGAAGTTAGAGGCAGTGAATCGTCCGGTTTGAAGTTAGAGGTGGTGAATCGTCCAGTATGAAGTTAGAGGTAGTGAATCGTCCAGTATGAAGTTAAAGGTAGTGAATCGTCCAGTATGAAGATAGAGGTAGTGAATCGTCCGGTTTGAAGTTAGAGGTAGTGAATCGTCCAGAATGAAGTTAGAGGTAGTGAATCGTCACAGAATGAAGTTTAGAGGTGGTGAATCGTCCAGTATGAAGTTAGAGGTAGTGAATCGTCCAGTATGAAGTTAAAGGTAGTGAATCGTCCAGTATGAAGATAGAGGTAGTGAATCGTCCGGTTTGAAGTTAGAGGTAGTGAATCGTCCGGTTTGAAGTTAGAGGTAGTGAATCGTCCGGTTTGAAGTTAGAGGTAGTGAATCGTCCAGTATGAAGTTAGAGGTAGTGAATCGTCCAGTATGAAGTTAGAGGTAGTGAATCGTCCAGTATGAAGTTAGAGGTAGAGAATCGTCCAGAATGAAGTTAGAGGTAGTGAATCGTCCAGTATGAAGTTAGAGGTAGTGAATCGTCCAGTATGAAGTTAGAGGTAGTGAATCGTCCAGTATGAAGTTAGAGGTAGAGAATCGTCCAGAATGAAGTTAGAGGTAGTGAATCGTCCAGTATGAAGTTAGAGGTAGTGAATCGTCCAGTATGAAGTTAAAGGTAGTGAATCGTCCAGTATGAAGTTAGAGGTAGTGAATCATCCAGTATGAAGTTAAAGGTAGTGAATCGTCCAGTATGAAGTTAGAGGTAGTGAATCATCCAGTATGAAGTTAAAGGTAGTGAATCGTCCAGTATGAAGTTAGAGGTAGTGAATCATCCAGTATGAAGTTAGAGGTAGTGAATCGTCCAGTATGAAGTTAGAGGTAGTGAATCATCCAGTATGAAGTTAGAGGTGGTGAATCGTCCAGTATGAAGTTAGAGGTAGTGAATCATCCAGTATGAAGTTATAGGTAGTGAATCGTCCAGTATGAAGTTAGAGGTAGTGAATCAGCAAAAAAGACTGCTAGTCTTCGTGTACAGCGAGCATACTTTCAGACTTTGCACTAAGCTAGCGCTAACACAAGTTAGCATTGGCACGCAAAACTACCTTTAACTTCCGTCATAGTGGACTCAGAGACATAAAAATGTTAGCGAATAGTTCATCGGACTCATCCCTTTAAGAAATACCACAAGGCCCTTTTTTTCCTCAAATATTATATTTTCATTTATTTAAACATTTGTATATATCCGGACTAACATCCTCCTTGGTCCAGTCAGGACCCTCTTCCCATCCCAACAATTGTCCCACCTTGACGGTAGAATCCCTTTGGAGGTCACTGTGTTTCTCTCTCTCCTCATGACCCCAGCAGCCGTCCATCTTTGAGTTGCACACAAGCACAGCGCCGTCAGTGTCATCCTTAAAACGTGGGTTGAAGTGCAGTGCCAGGTGATCTTCGTCACAGCCCAGTTCTATCTGGAACCTGAGGTTTGTTCAACGAGGGAAATAATTCGCTATCATATTCCATTTGTGCTAGCCGCAAACGTTCGGTAACATTGGGAATCAGTCCGAGAAGGGTAGTGTGCGGCGAACGTAAGTGTCTGTTTTGGGTCTAAACTGCCAATACAAATAATAATGTGTCCATGTAGGCTTTCTATTGCATGTAGTAGGAATATGAAGTCATTAGCAGTATGACCACAGTAATCATAGCTGTTTGTTGTTTCACCCCAACATTTTGGAATGTTCATTCAAATCGTTCAATTGAAATTGTTGCTAAGTAACATGTTCGCCGCAAACAGAACCCTTCTTGAACTCACCTCGTCACATGTGCAATAGGAAGTCACAAGACAAATCATTCCAGAAACCCCACTACATGTCTGCACTTCTCTAACATGAATTGGTTTCACACATACAGTATACCACATACACTATACCACATACAGTATACCACATACAGTATACCACAGTATACTACATACAGTATACCACATACAGTATACCACATACAGTATACCATATACAGTATACCGCATACAGTATACCACATACAGTATACCACACATACAGTATACCACATATACAGTATACCACATACAGTATACCACACATACAGTATACCACATACACTATACCGCATACAGTATACCATATACAGTGTACCACATACAGTATACCGCATACAGTATACCATATACAGTATACCACACATACAGAATACTACACATACAGTATACCACATACAGTATACCGCATACAGTATACCATATACACTATACCGCATACAGTATACCATATACAGTGTACCACATACAGTATACCGCATACAGTATACCACATACAGTGTACCACATACAGTATACCGCATACAGTATACCTTATACAGTATACCACACATACAGTATACCACACATACAGTACACCATATACAGTATACCACACATACAGTATACCACACATACAGTATACCGCATACAGTATACGACATACAGTATACCACATACAGTACACCGCATACAGTATACCACACATACAGAATACCACATACAGTATACTACACATATAGTATACCACACATACAGTATACCACACATACAGAATACCACATACAGTATACCACATACAGTATACCGCATACAGTATACCATATACAGTATACCACATACAGTATACCGCATACAGTATACCACATACAGTATACCGCATACAGTATACCATGTACAGTGTACCACATACAGTATACGACATACAGTATACCGCACATACAGTATACTACACATACAGTATACCACACATACAGAATACCACATACAGTATACCACATACAGCATACCGCATACAGTATACCATATACAGTATACCACACATACAGTATACCACACATACAGTATACCACACATACACACATACAGTATACCACACATACAGAATACCACACATACAGAATACCACACATACAGAATACCACACATACAGTATACGACACATACAGTATACCACATACAGTATACCACATACAGTACACCATATGCAGTACACCATACATATAGTATACCACACATACAATATACCACATATAATATACCACATACAGTATACCACATACAGTATACCACATATACAGAATACCACATATACAGTATACCACATACAGTATACCACATACAGTATACCACATATACAAAATACCACATATACAGTATACCACACATACAGTATACCACACATACAGTATACCACATACAGTATACCACACATACAGTATACCACCCATACAGTATACCACATAAAGTATACCACACATACACTATACCACACATACAGTATACCACATACAGCATACCACACGTACACTATACCACACATACAGTATACCACATAGAGTATACTAGACATACAGTATACCACACATACACTATACCACACATACAGTATACCACATACAGTATACCACACGTACACTATACCACACATACAGTATACCACATACAGTATACCACATACAGTATACCACATACAGTATACCACACGTACACTATACCACACATACAGTATACCACATACAGTATACCACATACAGTATACCACATATAGTATACCACATAGAGTATACTAGACATACAGTATACCAACACTAAAGCATTCTCCATTCTTTAGTCTTTAGAACAAACATTTGTGGAACTGTTGGTTTGTTCTTCAGTTATTCTTCTAAATTAATGTGATAGGTCTCTGGGTGTGATTTCCAAACCAGACCAAACCAAACCAAACCAGATCAAACCAGACCAAACCAGACCAAACCAGACCAGACCAAACCAGACCAAACCAGACCAAACCAAACCAAACCAGACCAAACCAAACCAGACCAGACCAAACCAAACCAGACCAGACCAAACCAAACCAAACCAGACCAGACCAAACCAGACCAGACCAAACCAGTTAAATGTACATACCCCTTCGCCTCATGCAGAATCCTCCCCTCCACTTTCAACTGGTCTCCAGCTCTCAGCTTCACATTCTTCAGCTCAAGTTCCTGTTGTTAAGAAGCATATAGTTGACTATCTTTGAACACAAGGTCAAAGGGATTGTCTTTTAAATGTGTCACGTTTGGTTTGCTTTATGCTATTCAATCATTTATCTCCGGCTTTTGATAATCATTGTAATCACAATTTACATTTTATGTCCCACTAATATTGTATAGTGATGTACATAATAGTAAACAGATAATTTACCCAGCAACACATATCTCAATGCAGTAAACATGTAGGTTACAAAGCCTGTTCAATATGTACCTTTATTGATAAGAGTATCCACACAAGCATGAAGGTTAATAAGACTTACCATTGGCTTTGCCATGTTGTCACTGGTGGTGAAAAGCAGTCCTGAATCTAGTATGAGATGGGACAAGAGAAGCCTCTATGCTGAGACAAAGAGATATTAAAAGGTAAGGTTATAAGTCCAGCCCCCTTCACATATCACTAACTGATTAGCATGATGAGGGGGTCAAGAGGACCTTCATGATGATTCAATCCACAGATGTTTGATTATCTCACTTAGCCTAGAGCCCAATACTGGGCTTTAACAAGGAGCTTGGTGACAGTATAGACAGCTTACTACTGTACTGCACTGATGATGTCACTCATACTGAACAGCCTGCTCTTTGATCAGTAATCAACTGTGTTTGATCAGTAATCAACTGTGTTTGATCAGTAATCAACTGTGATTGATCAGTACTCAAATGCCACTATGTTGAGAGAGATAATATTTTTTCCACACACAGGACTATACTATGGTACAATAGAGAGAGAGAGAGAGAGAGAGCCTGGCTGTAACGGCCATCGTCAGAAAGAGACCAAGGTGCAGCGGAGGATGT
Source organism: Salmo trutta (assembly GCF_901001165.1). Lineage (NCBI taxonomy): Eukaryota > Metazoa > Chordata > Actinopteri > Salmoniformes > Salmonidae > Salmo > Salmo trutta. Next base: position 353,662 of record NW_021823401.1, on the reverse strand, counting down.
GTTCATCATTAGGAATTTTAATAAATGAAAGAACACTACAAACGAAACACGAAAAGAAACGACAGCCAAACAGTCCTGTCAGGATTAACTCTACACAGAAAACAATCACCCAGGCTGCCTATGTATGACTCCCAATCAGCAACAACGAACTCCAGCTGTTCCTGATTGAGAGCCACACACGGCCAACCAAAGAAACAAACCAACATAGAAAAATAAACATAGAACGCCCACCCATGTAACACCCTGGCCTAACCAAAACAGAGAACTAAAAACCCCTCTCTATGGCCAGGGCGTTACAGTACTCCCCCCTCCCAAAGGTGCGGACTCCGGACGCAAAACCTGAAACTAAAGGGGAGGATCCGGGTGGGCCTTCCTACGGCGGCGGCTCTGGTGCGGGCCATGGACCCCGTTCCACCCTCGGCTTAGCCCACTTAGGTGGCGCCCCTGGCTGCACCCGGCTGGCGGGCGTCTCTGGCTGCGCCCGACAGGGGGGCAGCTCTGGCGGCTCCGGACAGGCGGGCGGCTCTGGCGGCTCCGGACAGGCGGGCGGCTCTGGCGGCTCCGGACAGGCGGGCGGCTCTGGCGGCTCCGGACAGGCGGGCGGCTCTGGCCCAGGATTCACCAGGCTGGGGAGACATGCAGGAGGCCTGGCTCTGGGCGCAGGCACAGGACTCACCAGGCTGGGGAGACCCACAGGAGGCCTAGTCCGAGGAGGAGGCACAGGATGTACCAGGATGGGGAGACCCACTGGAGGCCTGGTCCTGGGAGGAGGCACAGGATAGACCAGGCTGGAGAGACCCACTGGAGGCCTGGTCCTGGGAGGAGGCACAAGATAGACCAGGCTGGAGAGACCCACTGGAGGCCTGGTCCTGGGAGGAGGCACAGGCTGAGTTAGACTGGGCTGACGCACTGGAAGCCTGATGCGTGGTGCTGGTACTGGAAGAGCCAGTTTGGAGATACACACCTCAGAGCTAGTGCGAGGAGCAGGAATAGGACGAGTAGGACTGGGCTGACGCACTGGAGGCCTGGTGCGTGGGCCTGGTACTGTCTTTACCAGACGGCTAGCACGCACCTCAGGACAAGTATGAAGTACTAATTCAGGTGACATTCTTTCTAAGACACGCTCTGCAGGGCGAATGTCGTGCCTAATACACCAACACAATAGCTCTCTCATATTCCTCTCCTCCAATTTACCCATCAACTCCTTAACAGTCTCTGCTTCGCTCCCCTCCAATTTTACCCCGACTGGCTCCGGTTCCATCCTCGGCTCTGCCGATCTGTCCATGTGCCCCCCCCCAAAATGTTTTTATTGGGGCTGCCTCTCCGGTTTGAACGCTATCAGCGTTCCACTGTAATCTTCCCGGTCCTCCTTTGCCTTCTTCCATGGGCCCACTCCGGCTCTGATCTCCTCCCAGGTCCACGACTCCCGATAGTCCATATTATTGTTCCGTCGCTCCTTGTGCTTCTCCTTCCTCCGCTGCTTGGTCCGTTGTTGGTGGGTGATTCTGTAATGGCCGTCGTCAGAAAGAGACCAAGGTGCAGCGGAGGATGTGTTCATCATTAGGAATTTTAATAAATGAAAGAACACTACAAACGAAACATGAAAAGAAACGACAGCCAAACAGTCCTGTCAGGATTAACTCTACACAGAAAACAATCACCCACAAACCCCAAAGGAAAAACAGGCTGCCTATGTATGACTCCCAATCAGCAACAACGAACTCCAGCTGTTCCTGATTGAGAGCCACACATGGCCAACCAAAGAAACAAACCAACATAGAAAAATAAACATAGAACGCCCACCCATGTAACACCCTGGCCTAACCAGGGTGTTACCATGGTAATGATCAGGGTTCTGGTTCATGGTAATGATCAGGGTTATGGTTCATGGTAATGATCAGGGTTATGTTAATGATCAGGGTTATGGTAATGATCAGGGTTATGGTAATGATCAGGGTTATGGTAATGATCAGGGTTATGATCCATGGTAATGATCAGGGTTATGGTAATGATCAGGGTTATAATAATGATCAGGGTTATGGTAATGATCAGGGTTATATTAATGATCAGGGTTATGGTAATGATCAGGGTTATGGTAATGATCAGGGTTATGGTAATGATCAGGGTTATGGTAATGATCAGGGTTATGGTAATGATCAGGGTTATGGTAATGATCAGGGTTATGATCCATGGTAATGATCAGGGTTATGGTAATGATCAGGGTTATATTGATGATCAGGGTTATGATGGTCGTGCACCAGTCATTTCGTAATCATTGCCCTCTCGCTGGTGTCACTGCTGACACGGATTGCAAACCATTCAAATCACTACAGATAAGCCTAGATGATTCATCTGTATTCTTACCATTACTGTAAATTATAATGCAATGAATCTTTTAATATTTAATATTTTAAAAACACTATTGATGTAACATTAAATACATTATTATTTAGGTGTAAAATATAGCAAAGGCTTTGTGATCAAATTCATCAGGGATTATTTCTTGTTAAATCTTGCAGAGTTGCTCATTCAGATTTCACCCAGTCCAGCTCTGGGAATAGGTGACTTCATAAACAATCAGCACATTAAAACCCAAAATAACAACAATAGCTATGTGCTTGTGTCAACACATTTTTGTGATCTTGCAGTAAATTTGCATTACATATTACTTGAGTAACTTACCTTTTGCATCAAACCTACAATAGCATGAACTCAATTAGACATGCTTGAGCAGAGACTTTAGCAGAAAATTAGCTGAAAATATTCAATATAATTCATTAGAGAATACGCATGCTCCTTCAATAAATGCTGATTTAGTTTTTCCTCGCGTACAGGACCAGAACTAGCAAGAAAACAACGGCACATTAATTCATGTTTTACATTTCTTTAAATTAGGTGCAAAAAAAGCATTATATGAAAAGTGAATGGCACCGATTATATCACAAACCGTTGTTTGTGAAGTTTCTTCATGTGACCTGCATCAGCCAATAACAGACCAGTTGTTTCTTCATGTCACCTGCATCAGCCAATAACAGACCAGTAGTTTCCTCATGTCACCTGCATCAGCCAATAACAGACCAGTAGTATCCTCATGTCACCTGCATCAGCCAATAACAGACCAGTTGTTTCTTCATGTGACCTGCATCAGCCAATAACAGACCAGTTGTTTCTTCATTTGACCTGCATCAGCCAATAACAGACCAGTTGTTAATTCCTGTCACCTGCATCAGCCAATAAAAAGACCAGTTGTTTCTTCCTGTTGTTCAACAATATACAAGCATGATGCTTCCAAACTTTGAAAAAATAGAAATCATTTACCCATGCAGTCTCAGTTTGTCTGGTATACATAGCTCTCTAAATGATTTACCCCTGCATCTACCCAGGCTCAGTTTGTCTGGTACACACAGCTCTGTAAATGATTTACCCTGCACCTACCCAGTCTCAGTTTGTCTGGTACACATAGCTCTGTAAATTATTTACCCCTGCAGTCTCAGTTGGTCTGGTGCACATAGCTCTGTAAATGATTTACCCTGCACCTACCCAGTCTCAGTTTGTCTGGTACACACAGCTCTGTAAATGATTTACCCCTGCACCTACCCAGTCTCAGTTTGTCTGGTACACATAGCTCTGTAAATTATTTACCCCTGCAGTCTCAGTTGGTCTGGTACACATAGCTCTGTAAATTATTTACCCCTGCAGTCTCAGTTTGTCTGGTACACACAGCTCTGTAAATGATTTACCCCTGCAGTCTCAGTGTGTCTGGTACACATAGCTCTGTAAATGATTTACCCCTGCACCTACCCAGTCTCAGTTTGTCTGGCGGTGGAACGGTGTGGCGGTGTGGCGGTGGAACGGTGTGGTGGTGTGGTGGTGGAACGGTGTGGCGGTGTGGTGGTGGAACGGTGTGTTGGTGGAACGGTGTGTTGGTGGAACGGTGTGGTGGTGGAACGGTGTGGTGGTGGAACGGTGTGGTGGTGGAACGGTGTGGCGGTGTGGTGGTGGAACAGTGTGGTGTTGGAACGGTGGAACGGTGTGGCGGTGTGGTGGTGGAACAGTGTGGTGTTGGAACGGTGTGGCGGTAGAACAGTGTGGTGGTGGAACGGTGTGGCGGTGTGGCGGTGGAACAGTGTGGTGGTGGAACGGTGTGGCGGTGTGGTGGTGGAACGGTGTGGCGGTGTGGCAGTGGAACGGTGTGGCGGTGTGGTGGTGGAACGGTGTGGCGGTGTGGCAGTGGAACGGTGTGGTGGTGGAACGGTGTGGTGGTGGAACGGTGTGGTGGTGGAACGGTGTGGCGGTGGAACGGTGTGGTGGTGGAACGGTGTGGTGGTGGAACGGTGTGGTGGTGGAACAGTGTGGCGGTGGAACGGTGTGGCGGTGTGGTGGTGGAACGGTGTGGCGGTGTGGCGGTGGAACAGTGTGGTGGTGGAACGGTGTGGTAGTGTGGTGGTGGAACGGTGTGGTGGTGGAACGGTGTGGCGGTGGAACGGTGTGGTGGTGGAACGGTGTGGTAGTGGAACGGTGTGGCGGTGTGGCAGTGGAACGGTGTGGCGGTGTGGTGGTGGAACGGTGTGGCGGTGTGGCAGTGGAACGGTGTGGTGGTGGAACGGTGTGGTGGTGGAACGGTGTGGTAGTGTGGTGGTGGAACGGTGTGGCGGTGGAACGGTGTGGCGGTGTGGTGGTGGAACGGTGTGGCGGTGTGTGTGGATTGGTGGTGGAACGTGTGTAGTGTGGTGGTGGGAACGGTGTGGTGGTGGAACGGTGTGGTGGTGGAACGGTGTGGTGGTGGAACGGTGTGGTAGTGTGGTGGTGGAACGGTGTGGTGGTGGAACGGTGTGGCGGTGTGGCGGTGGAACAGTGTGGTGGTGGAACGGTGTGGTAGTGTGGTGGTGGAACGGTGTGGTGGTGGAACGGTGTGGCGGTGGAACGGTGTGGCGGTGGAACGGTGTGGCGGTGGAACGGTGTGGTGGTGGAACGGTGTGGTGGTGGAACGGTGTGTGTGTGTGTGTGTGTGTGTGTGTGTGTGTGTGTGTGTGTGTGTGTGTGTGTAACAAAGAGTCTGCTGATACCTCAAGAACCTTAGAGAAGATACTACTGAGAAGATATTACTGAGAAGATATTACTGAGAAGATACTACTGAGAAGATACTACTGAGAAAGCAGATTGATAACACACAATTGGCCTTATGTCCGGCCTGGGCTTTCAATCATCACATTCAGGGTTACGCTAGACTGGTCTTCCTCTCCCCCTCCAGCAAAATGGCTCTCTAGTCAAACACTATACCAGACCTCTCTAATTAACACTATACCAGACCTCTCTAACTAACACTATACCAGACCTCTCTAACTAACACTATACCAGACCTCTCTAATTAACACTATACCAGACCTCTCTAATTAACACTATACCAGACCTCTCTAATTAACACTATACCAGACCTCTCTAATTAACACTATACCAGACCTCTCTAATTAACACTATACCAGACCTCTCTAACTAACACTATACCAGACCTCTCTAATTAACACTATACCAGACCTCTCTAACTAACACTATACCAGACCTCTCTAACTAACACTATACCAGACCTCTCTAACTAACACTATACCAGACCTCTCTAATTAACACTATACCAGACCTCTCTAATTAACACTATACCAGACCTCTCTAACTAACACTATACCAGACCTCTCTAATTAACACTATACCAGACCTCTCTAATTAACACTATACCAGACCTCTCTAATTAACACTATACCAGACCTTTCTAATTAACACTATACCAGACCTCTCTAATTAACACTATACCAGACCTCTCTAATTAACACTATACCAGACCTCTCTAATTAACACTATACCAGACCTCTCTAATTAACACTATACCAGACCTCTCTAATTAACACTATACCAGACCTCTCTAGTCAACACTATACCAGACCTCTCTAATTAACACTATACCAGACCTCTCTAGTCAACACTATACCAGACCTTTCCAATTAACACTATACCAGACCTCTCCAATTAACACTATACCAGACCTCTCCAAATAACACTATACCAGACCTTTCTAATTAACACTATACCAGAACTCTCTAACTAACACTATACCAGACCTCTCTAATTAACACTATACCAGACCTCTCTAACTAACACTATACCAGACCTTTCTAACTAACACTATACCAGACCTCTCTAGTTAAAATAGGGCTAGGGTCCTTTTTTCAGAATCTCCGCCTGACTGACGTGCCCAAAGTAAACTGCCTGTTACTCAGGCCCAGAAGCCAGGATATGCATGGGATTGGTACCGTTGGATAGAAAACACTTTGAAGTTTGTAGAAATGTTAAAATAATGTATGAGATTATAACACAATACATATGGTAGGAGAAAATCCAAAGATAATCCAACCGTAAATATATATTTTTTGAGAGCCCATGCTCTTACAATGGAAAGCATAGAGGCATATCCAATTCCAGCTCCCAGATTGCAATTCCTATGGCTTCCACTAGGTATCAACAGTCTTTGTTCAAGGTTTCAGGCTTGTAACTTGAATAACGAGTAAGAAATATTAGTTTTAGTACAATGACACAAGTTTGGAAATCTGTGTTTGCGCGCATGATGAAGAGGATGCACACCTGCTAATACTTCTTTACGTATTAAATATTATAGTTTAATTACATTTTAGGGTACCTGAGGAATAAATAGAAATGTATTTCTGACTTGTTGAAACAAAGTTTAGGTGTAGATTTTTGGATTCCTTTCTCTGCATGTTGAACGAGTGGATTACTGAAATCGATGGCGCCAACTAAATTGACTTTTTGGGATATAAAGAATTAATTTATCTAACAAAACGACACTACATGTTATAGCTGAGACCCTTTAGATGACAAATCAGAGGAAGATTTTCAAAAAGTAAGTGAATATTCAATCGCTATTTGTGTTGTATGAAACCTGTGCCAGTGGAAAAATATGTTGATGTGGGGCGCCTTCCTCAAACAATCGCATGGCATGCTTTCACTGTAAAGCCTACTGTAAATCAGACAGTGCAGTTAGATTAACAAGAATTTAAGCTTTCAACCGATATAAGACACTTGTATGTACCTAAATGTTTAATATCCATATCCAATTGCGCGCCCTTCAGTTCCAGTGGAAGTCTAGCCCAAAGAGGTTTTAACAAGTCACATAATAAATTGCATGGACTCACTCTGTGTGCAATAATAGTGTTTAACATAATTTTTGAATGACTTCCTCATCTCTGTACCAAACACATCTGTAAGGTCCCTCAGTCGAGCAGTGAATTTCAGATTTAGATTCAACCATAAAGATCAGGGAGGTTTTCCAATGCCTCCCACAGAATGGCAACTATTGTAAAACAAAATATTTAAAAGCAGACATTGAATATCCCTTTGAACATGGTGAAGTTAATTACACTTTCAATGGTGTATCAATACACCCAGTTGCTTCAAAGATACAGGCGTCCTACCTAACTCAGTTGCCGCAGAAGAAGGAAACAGCTCAAGGATTTCACCATGAGGCCAATGACTTTAAAACATTTATATAGTTTAATGGCTGTGATATGAGAACTGAGGATGGATCAACAACATTGTAGTTACTCCACAATACTAACCTAATTGACAAAGTGAAAAGAAGGAAGTCTGTACAGAATAAACCATTACCGAAACATGCATCCTGTTTGCAATAAGGCACTAAAGTAAAATGTGAAAAAATGGGGCAAAGAAATGTACTTTAAGATCTGATTACAAAGTGTTACGTTTGGGGCAAAACCAACACAACACATCCCTGAGTACCACTCTTCATATTTTCAAGCATGGTGGTGGCTGCATCACGTTATGGAGTCATTTGCAAGGACTAGGGAGTTTTTCTGAAGGCACGGTAAATCAATCAATCGAACAAGTTAGAAACAGTCCCTCCTGGTTGTTTGTTTTGGTGATTTACAAAGAGAAATAAAACCCATTCAGATGACCTGAAGATAGTTCAATAGTAGATCTGTCTTTTAGTTTAATGTTTCAGCTGTATTCCCCCTGGAGAGACATGTTAATTGGGCTACAATATGAGGGGTTTTCTATTAGCCCAGGACTAGAGCAACACGCGTTCAGAGAGAAAACAGGGAATTCAGTAGTATTATGTGAAAAACGATTGCTCTCAGGGGCTCTTCAATAATGTAAACAAACTGATTTAATTATGTAAATTGGACTGCGTCTAAAGTAATTTCTGCTAAAGATTTTTCATACCATCAATTTCCATTGTATCCAACATACCGAGACTTTCTATCACGTTTCAGGTAAGAGCCAAATGCAGACTGTGTTGAAGTAACAATGTTTATTACAGCAAAAGGGGCAGGCAAACGACAGGACAAGGCAGGCAGGGGTCGATCATTCAGACTAGTGGGGCAAAGGTACAGGATGGCAGGCAGGCTCAGGGTCAGGTCAGGCAGAGGTCGGTAATCCAGAGTTGTGGGGCAACGGCACAGGACGTCAGGCAGGCTCAGGGTCAGGGCGGGCAGAAATGGTCAAAACATGAAGAATCAATAGACAGGACCAGAGGGAAAAGCGCTGGTAGGCTTGATGAAACAAAACGAACTGGCAACAGACAAACAGAGAAGACAGGTATAAGTACCCAGGGGATAATGGGGAAAATGGGCGACACCTGGAGGGGGGTGGAGACAAGCACAAGGACAGGTGAAACAGATCAGGCCATAACACTTTCTCTTTGTGGTGACACACATTACATCACGTTGTCGAAGTGATCAACTCCTGACCTGTTGTAATGAACATCTTAATCATCAACAATCCAGATGGATAATGATTAGAACATCTTAATCATCAACCAAGATGGATAATGATTAGAACATCTTAATCAACAACCAAGATGGATAATGATTAGAACATCTTAATCATCAACCAAGATGGATAATGATTAGAACATCTTAATCATCAACCAAGATGGATAATGATTAGAACATCTTAATAAACAACCAAGATGGATAATGATTAGAACATCTTAATCATCAACCAAGATGGATAATGATTAGAACATCTTAATCATCAACCAAGATGGATAATGATTAGAACATCTTAATCAAAAGCCAAGATGGATAATGATTAAAAGATATATAAGAAACGCCCTAACTGACGACCAAGGAAAGGCAACGGAAGGAATTCTCCAATGTTCTATGGCCTGTATATCTCTACAGTTGATTAAAATGATTAAAACAGCTCCGCTTGATCGTTGTCACGTCCTGACCAATATAAGGGTTATTTGTTATTGTAGTTTGGTCAGGACGTGGCAGAGGGTATTTGTTTTATGTGGTTCGGGGGTGGTGGTTTATTTAGTAGGGAGTTTGACTTATTATTTCCGGGTTTTGGTTTATGTTCTATGTTTTTGTACTTCTATGTTCTTTCTGGGTTGGTATATTTCTATGTGTAGGTTAATGGGGGGTTGGACTCTCAACTGGAGGCAGGTGCTTTCTCGTTGCCTCTGATTGAGAGTCCTATATATGGGTAATTGTTTGGTTTAGGTTTTGTGGGAGATTGTTTCTTGTTTTGCCTGTGTGAGCCTTACAAGACTGTTTTGTTGTTCGTGAGTGCGTTTCGTTTTGTTGTTTTGGTGTTCTTGTTATTTAAAATAAATATCAAGATGAGCATCCACATTCCTGCTGCGTTTTGGTCCTCCATTCCAGACGACAACCGTGACAATCGTCCTCCACACAATCTACTGAAGATGAGTTGTTAAGCCAGCATGTCTCTCACTTTGAACATGAATGTTTATTATATATGTCCATTATATATGTCCATTACGTATGTCCATTATATATGTCCATTATATATGGTTAATATACAGTCTATATTCATTATTTATATATGTCCATTATATATGTCCATTATGTATGGTCAATATACAGTCTATATTCATTATATATGTCCATTATATATGTCCATTATATATGGTCAATATACAGTCTATATTCATTATATATGTCCATTATATATGGTCATTATACAGTCTATGTTCATTATATATGTATGTCCATTATATATGGTCATTATACAGTCTATGTTCATTATATATGTATGTCCATTATATATGTCCATTATATATGTTCATTATACAGTCTATGTTCATTATATATGTCCATTTATATATGGTCATTATACAGTCTATGTCCATTATATATGTATGTACATGATGTATGTCCATTATATACACGACCGTTCAAAAGTTTGGGGTCACTTAGAAATGTCCTTGTTTTTTAAAGAAAAGCACATTTTTTTGTCCATTAAAACAACATCAAATTGATCAGAAAAACAGTGTAGACATTGATAATGTTGTAAATGACTATTGTAGCTGGAAACGGCAGATTATTTTTTAATGGAATATCTACATAGGCGTACAGAGACCAATTTTCAGCAACCATCACTCCTGTGTTCCAATGGCACCTTGTGTTAGCTAATCCAAGTCTATCATTTAAAAGGCTAATTGATCATTAGAAAACCCTATTGCAATTCTGTTAGCACAGCTGAAAAATTCTGATTTAAAGAAGCAATAAAACTGGCCTTCTTTAGACTAGTTGAGTATCTGGAGCATCAGCATTTGTGGGTTCGATTACAGGCTCAAAATGGCTAGAAACAAAGACCTTACTTCTGAATCTCGTCAGTCTATTCTTGTTCTGAGAAACGAAGGCTATTCCATGCGAGAAATTGCCAAGAAACTGAAGATCGCGTACAATGCTGTGTACTGCTCCCTTCACAGAACAGCGCAAACTGGCGCTAACCAGAATAGAAAGAGGAGTGGGAGGCCCCGATGCACAACAGAGCAAGAGGACAAGTACATTAGAGAGTCTAGTTTTGAGTAACAGATGCCTCACAAGTCATCAACTGGCAGCTTCATTAAATAGTACCCGCAAAACACCAGTCTCAACGTCATCAGTGAAGAGGCGACTCCGGGATGCTGGCCTTCTAGGCAGAGTTCCTCTGTCCAGCGTCTGTGCTCTTTTGCCCATCTAAATCTTTTATTTTTATTGGCCAGGCTGAGATATGGCCTCTTCACTGTTGACGTTGAGACTGGTGTTTTGCGGGTACTATTTAATGAAGCCCCCCCCCCCACACACACACACACTATTCCCCATTGCCTTATTGCCACCATATTTGCATTTCAGATTTTGTGTGAACTGTGAAGACTGGTGAACATTGTGTGAACTGTGAAGACTGGTGAACATTGTGTGAACTGTGAAGACTGGTGAACATTTTGATCCCCTTCCAGTAACATGGAAGGGGATCTATACATGATGAAAAGCAAGATGAATCTAGGAAAATGAAACACTAATATACATTATCAACTGGGTGGTTTGAGCCCTGAATGCTGATTGGCTGACAGCCGTGGTATATCAGACTGTATACCACTGGTATGACAAAACATTTATATTTACTGCTCTAATTACGTGGTAAACAGTTTTTAACAGCAACAAGGCTCCTCAGGGGGTTTGTGATATATGACCAATATACCACGGCTCTGCGTTGCGTCGTGCCTAAGAACAGCCCTTTGCCGTGGTATATTGGCCATATACCACACCCAATCGGCCATTATTGCTTAATTATATGATGAGATGAGAACAAATGACATCGTTATGTATCAATTATTCACTCGTGTTGTCCTTTCTCATTCTCCATCGTGGTGGAGTGCTGTCGTTAGCAATGCCATTTCTCCATCTGAAATACATTACATTTTCTACCTCAGAGATAATTGCACTACTTAATGCACTTACTAATTAATTGCCTGATCCAATTTCAAGACAGTCATTCTCTAAAAATAAATAATATACATTTAGTAATTTATTTTATTTCCCTGGTCATTCTATTTCTAAACATCGACTTGACTTGACTCCTTTCACGCTCTGAGGAGCGTAGGTCATCCACAAATGAATTCTATACATAGGCCTAGAATATAGAATAGCTTATTAAGATGCGTATCCCTCCTGACGGAAAAGTAGGTGAGTAGATGAACTGAAGAATAGCTCGCCTGGCAGGTCGTTCTGCCATTCAGAAACCAATGACTATGTTCAAATGGAAAGGACAGATGAAAGGCTTCTAAATCATCTCGTATTCCAACATGAACCGCGGCCTAACTGAATAGAACCGCGGCCTAACTGAATAGATCTGCGGCCTAACTGAATAGAACCGCAGCCTAACTGAATAGAACTGCGGCCTAACTGAATAGATCCACGGCCTAACTGAATAGAACTGCGGCCTAACTGAATAGATCCGCGGCCTAACTGAATAGAACCGCGGCCTAACTGAATAGAACCGCGGCCTAACTGAATAGAACCGCGGCCTAACTGAATAGAACCGCGGCCTAACTGAATAGATCCGCGGCCTAACTGAATAGATCCGCGGCCTAACTGAATAGAACCGCGGCCTAACTGAATAGATCCGCGGCCTAACTGAATAGATCTGCGGCCTAACTGAATAGAACCGCGGCCTAACTGAATAGATCCGCGGCCTACTGAATAGATCCGCGGCCTAACTGAATAGATCCGCGGCCTAACTGAATAGATCCGCGGCCTAACTGAATAGATCCGCGGCCTAACTGAATAGATCCGCGGCCTAACTGAATAGATCCGCGGCCTAACTGAATAGATCCGCGGCCTAACTGAATAGATCCGCGGCCTAACTGAATAGATCCGCGACCTAACTGAATAGAAACGCGGCCTAACTGAATAGATCCGCGGCCTAACTGAATAGATCTGCAGCCTAACTGAATAGATCCTCGGCCTAACTGAATAGATCCGCGGCCTAACTGAATAGATCCTCGGCCTAACTGAATAGAACCGCGGCCTAACTGAATAGAACCGCGGCCTAACTGAATAGAACCGCGGCCTAACTGAATAGAACCGCCCTAACTGAATAGAACCACGGCCTAACTGAATAGAACCACGGCCTAACTGAATAGAACCACGGCCTAACTGAATAGAACCACGGCCTAACTGAATAGAACCACGGCCTAACTGAATACCACGGCCTAACTGAATAGGACCACGGCCTAACTGAATAGAACCACGGCCTAACTGAATAGAACCACGGCCTAACTGAATAGAACCACGGCCTAACTGAATAGGACCACGGCCTAACTGAATAGAACCACGGCCTAACTGAATAGAACCACAGCCTAACTGAATAGAACCACGGCCTAACTGAATAGAACCACGGCCTAACTGAATAGAACCACGGCCTAACTGGATAGAACCACAGCCTAACTGAATGGACCACGGCATAACTGAATAGAACCACGGCCTAACTGAATAGGACCACTGCTAACTGAATAGAACCACGGCCTAACTGAATAGGACCACGGCCTAACTGAATAGAACCACGGCCTAACTGAATAGAACCACGGCCTAACTGAATAGAACCACGGCCCTAACTGAATAGAACCACAAGCCTAACTGAATAGAACCACGGGCCTAACTGAATAGAACCACGGCCTAACTGAATAGAACCACGGCCTACCTGAATAGAACCACGGCCTAACTGAATAGAACCACGGCCTAACTGAATAGAACCACAGCCTAACTGAATAGAACCACGGCCTAACTGAATAGAACCACGGCCTAACTGAATAGAACCACGGCCTAACTGGATAGAACCACGGCCTAACTGAATAGAACCACGGCCTAACTGAATAGAACCACGGCCTAACTGAATAGAACCACGGCCTAACTGAATAGAACCACAGCCTAACTGAATAGAACCACAGCCTAACTGAATAGAACCACGGCCTAACTGATAGAACCACGGCCTAACTGAATAGGACCACGGCCTAGCTGAATAGAACCACGGCCTAACTGAATAGGACCACGGCCTAACTGATAGAACCACGGCCTAACTGAATAGAACCACGGCCTAACTGAATAGAACCACAGCCTAACTGAATAGAACCACGGCCTAACTGAATAGAACCACGGCCTAACTGAATAGAACCACGGCCTAACTGAATAGAACCACGGCCTAACTGAATAGAACCACGGCCTAACTGAATAGAACCACGGCCTAACTGAATAGAACCACAGCCTAACTGAATAGAACCACGGCCTAACTGAATAGAACCACGCCTAACTGAATAGAACCACGGCCTAACTGAATACACTGACTGTTACCCTTCTAACTCTAACCCGCTGACCTAAAATGGCGCCGGAGCAGAAGGCAGACGTTTTAGGTGCCCCCAACCGATTATGTTTTTTTGTTCATTTATCTGCGTTGTTTGTAACTTCTTTTTTTACTCTTCTTGTACATAATGTTGCCGCTACTGTCTCTTATGTCCGAAAATAACTTCTAGACATCAGGACTGTGATTACTCACCACGGACTGGCAGAATCGGCGGTCTATGTATTTTTGTAAACAACAGCTGGTGCACGATATCTAAGGAAGTCTCGAGCCATTTCTCGCCTGAGGTAAAGTTTCTCATGATAAACTACAGACCACATTACCTACCGAGAGAGTTTTCATATATATTCTTTGTAGCTGTTTCCATGCCATCATAGTCAGAGACTGGCACCAAGATAGCACTGAATGAGCTGTATTCCGCCATAAGCACATAAGAAAAACGCTCACCCAGAGGCGGGCGCGCTCCTAGTAGCCGGGGACTTTAATGCAAGGAAACTTAAATCAGTTTTACCAATTTCTATCAGCATGTTAAAGTGGAACCAGAGGGAAACGAACTCTGGACCACCTATACTCCACACACAGAGATGCATACAAAGTTCTCCCTTGCCCTCCATTTACCAAATCTGACCATTATTCTATCCTCCTGTTTCCTGCTTACAAGCAAAAATGAAAGCAGGAGTACCAGTGACTAGATCATAAATGCTGAGCTACAGGACTGTTTTTGCTAGCACAGACTGGAATATGTTCCGGGATTCCTCCAATGGCATTGGACCACATCTGTCATTGGCTTCATCAATAAGTGCATCGTCGACGTCGTCCTCACAGTGACCGTATGTACATACCCCCAACCAGAAACCATGGATTACAGGCATGCATCTGCACTGAGCTAAAGTCTAGAGCTACCGCTTTCAGGAGCGGGACTAACCCGGAAGCTTATAAGAAATCCCGCTATGCCCTCCGACAAAACCATCAAACAGGCAAAGTGTCATACTGAAGTAAGATCGAGTCATACTACACCGGCTCTGACGCTCGTCGGATGTGGGCAGGGCCTGCAAACCATTACAGACTACAAAGGGAAGCACAGCCGATAGCTGCCCATTGACACGAGCCTACCTGGACGAGCCTAAACTACTTCTATGCTTGCTTCGAGGCAAATAACACTGAAACACCAGCTTTACCGGAAGACTGTGTGATCACTCTCGGCAGCTGATGTGAGTAAAACCTTGGACAGTCAACATTCCAAGGCCGCAGGGCCAGATGGATTACCAGGACGTGTACTGCGAGCATGCGTTGACCAACTAGCAAGTGTCTTCACTGACATTTTCAACCTCTCCCTGTCCAAGTCTGTAAATACCAACATGTGTTAAGCAGACCACCATAGTACCTGTGCCCAGAACACTAAGGTAACCTGCCTAAATGACTACCGACCATAGCAGTCATATCTGTAGCCATGAAATGCTTTGAAAGGCTGGTCATGGCTCACATCAACACCATCATCCCAGTAACCCTAGACCGACTTCAATTTGCATACCACCCCAACAGATCCACAGATGATGCAGTCCTCTATTGCACTCCACACTGCCCTTTCCCACCTGCACAGAAGGAACACATGTGAGAATGCTATTCATTGACTACAGCTCAGCGTTCAACACCATAGTGCCCTCAAAGCTCATCAATAAGCTAAGGACCCTGGGACTAAACACCTCCCTCTGCAACTGGATCCTTGAGTTCCTGACGGGCCGCCCCCAGGGTGGTAAGGGTAGGGTAACAGCACATACGCCACGCTGATCCTCAACACAGCGGCTCCTCAGGGGTGCGTGCTCAGCCCCCTCCTGTACTCCCTGTTCACTAATGACTGCCAACGGCCAGGCACGACTCCACACCATCATTACATTTGCCGATGACACAACAGTGGTACGCCTGATCACCAACAACAACGAGACGGCCTATAGGGAGGAGGTCAGGGACCTGGCCGTGTGGTGCCAGGACAACAACCTCTCCCTCAACGTGATCAAGACAAAGGAGATGATTGTGGACTACAGGAAAAAGAGGACAGAGCAATGCCCCCATTTTTATCGACGGGGCAGCAGTGGAACAATTTGAGAGCTTCAAGTTCCTTGGTGTCCACATTACCAAGAAACTAACATGGTCCAAACAGACCATGACAGTCGTGAAGCGGACACTGACAAAGCCTATTCCCCTCAGGAGACTGAAAAGATTTGGCATGGGTCCTCAAACCTCAAAAAGGTTCTTCAGCTGCATCATCAAGAGCATCCTGACTGGTTGCATCACAGCCTGGTATGGCAACTGCTCGGCCTCTGACCGCAAGGCACTACAGAGGGTAGTGCGAACGGCCCAGTACATCCCTGGGGCCAAGCTTCCTGCCATCCAGGACCTCTATACCAGGCGTGTCACAGGAAGGCCCTGAAAATTGTCAAAAACTCCGCACCCTTAGTCATAGACTGTTCTCTTTACTACCACACGGCAAGCGGTACCGGAGTGTCTAGGTCCAAGAGGCTTCTGAACAGCTTCTACCCCCAAGCCATAAGACTCCTGAACATCTATTCAAATGGCTACCCAGACTATTTGTATAGCCCCCCCCCCTCCACACCACTGCCAGTTCTGTTGTCAATCTTTCATAGTCACTTAATTAACTCTACCTACATGTACATACTACCTCAACTAACCGGTGCCCCAGCACATTGACTCTGTACCGGCACCCCTCTGTAGATATTGTTAATTTTACTGCTCCTCTTTAAATACTTGTTACTTTTATCTCTTATTCTTATCCGTATTCAGCGCATGTGACTACTAGAATTTGATTTGTTACTCTTCTACCTATAACCCAATGAATGGTACTCTTCTTTTGAATCTAACCAACAGAAATTCTCCTCCCTCCCTCCCTCCCTCCTCCCTCCCTCCCTCCCTCCCTCCCTCCCTCCCTCCCTCCCTCATTCTCTCTCTCTGTATCTCCCTCCCTCATCCCTACCCTCTATCTCTCTCTCTCTCTGTATCTCTCTCTGTATCTCTCTCTTTTTCTCATGGATAGAGGGGATCAGTCAGAAATGACAATTATATTTGAATCTGTCTGTGTCTCACCATGAAGGTCACCCAGAGCAGAGCTACAAATCTAGTATAGCTGCCAAACGGCTTCTGAAGGCCTAGTGTTCTGCCTCTGATGTCTCCTGAAATGGCTCGTAGCGTTCTGGAGGTCAGAATGCTGTCACTCAACATGGGGAATGAAAGGAGAGAGCAGGTTTTCTATTCTCCTCAAGTAGCAGCGTGATCTTCCTGAATATCCCTGCAGCAGCATGGGGATGTTATGTTTTGGTGCTGGTACTGTGTCACTCATGCCATTCAGGATAATAGAGGTAAAAAATCAGATGTGTTCTCTTTAAAATATATATATTAATAACAGATTGGTTGAAATATTTTGCAACAACCCAAAATGATTTTTACAATAGAAAACAAATGTTGCATTGTCGTAAATATGGTAATCACTCAATGCTCTCGCACATATTTGGGAGTATTTTCACAAAAACAACATCCCCCTCCTGTGTATTTAAAAGGTAATAGTTTGGCCTATATATTTTTAATAATACTTGGCCTATTTTTTTCAGAGTGCACAACACTGACAACTGTCTTGGCTCCTTTTATATTTCCAAGCAACAACCTCTCTCTCTCTCTTTTTTTCTTCTGTTCTCTCTCTCTCGCTCTCCCCCCTCTCTCGCTCTCCCTCTCCCTCTTTCCCCATCTCCCCCCTCTCGCTCTCTCTCTCTCCTCTCTCTCTCTCCCTCTTTCCCCATCTCCCCCCTCGCTCTCTCTCGCTGTCTTCTCTCTCTCACTCTCCCCTCTCCCTCCTCCCTCCCCTCGCTCTCTCTCTCTCTCTCTCCTCCTCCTCCCCTCTCTCTCTCTCTCTCTCTCTCTCTCTTCTCCTCTCTCTCTCTCTTTCACACACACACTCATCTACAACCCTCTGGGTGCTCCATTGTTTCCCCAGACGTTGAAAAACTATTCCTTTCAAAAGGGCTTGAAGAAAAACAGGTGGCAAAGGCTTGTTGTGCAGAGCAGTGAATGTGTAGAATCAGTCTAAGGGGCTTGACAGTGTCTTTACATCGGATACACAGCCATATTGAGAGAAACATGGAAATGAATAGGTTTCATGTATTAACACACTTCTAACTTTCTAATGCTTATTATCTACTTTGTTTTTGTTTGTTTATTTTTAAATGCCAACAGACCAAAATGTGACCAAGCCGGATTTGTAAACGTTGTTTATTCTGCCTGAAATCATCATCATCTCCAAGAGTTTCAGGAAGTACATTACATTCTATGTTTATTATAGTTACGTGTTCAAATTTCCTTTCCAAGATTGGACATAAACCACTGTAACAAACTCCAAAAAAATGCTGTACCTACCAAGTACCCCGTCCACAGGCTCACTTTCTCAACCGTCCCCAAAGCTGCAACAGTTATCACTGATTTAATCAACACAGAAATGGTTTTCTTAAAAAGCATTTTAAAAAAAGTGTTTGTTGACTCCACTGGTACTTAATAGTCAGAGCGCCTCGCCTCGACCCCTCCCTTACCCCCCATCCTCCAGCAAAGCGAGAGAGTGGCTTCATTTGGGGTTCTGTAATGGTCCTACAGTGCTACCTAGGGATGAGACAGAATCCCTTTCATCTCTGAGCTCCGTGGAAATGGATAAAAACTGTCAACATTCTCAGGAGATGATAGTGTGACTAGATCATGTGACTAGACCTCATAGAACTCCCTTACGAACTAAAATACATGAAGTAAAAATGCTGAGAGTCAGCAAATTTATGCCGGTCTATAATATTATTGCCACGCTACTCTCATATATAGGGCAGGCTAATACAGTCTGTTTTTTCTACAGGCATCATTTTACATTCACATTTTAGTGATTTAGCAGACACTCTTATCCAAAGAGACTTACAGTCAGTGCATTCATCTACAGATAGCTAGGTGGACCAGTCATAGTCAGTACATTCATCTGCAGATAGCTAGGTGGACCAGTCGTAGTCAGTACACTTTTCCTCAGTAAAGTAGCTATTAGCAAAGTCAGAGCTAGAAAGAGTTTTATGAATATTTTATGATTATTATTTTTAATAAATAAATCACTGTATTATAGAATAGTAAAATACATTGGTCAATAATGAACCCGAGAGGTACGCACCTGATTAAAAACTACAACTACTGGGGAATGAGGAGGGGGAGGTGAGAATATATAAGATACTCTTTGAAGAGGTAGGGTTTCAGATATTTTCAGAAAATGGACAGGGACTCTTCTGTCCTAGGTTCAGGGGGGAGCTGGTTCCACCATTAGGGAGCCAGGACAGAGAAGAGCTGCCCTCCCACCCCTACAGAGCTGCTCTCCCACACCTACAGAGCTGCTCTCCCACCCCTACAGAGCTGCTCTCCCCACCTACAGAGCTGCTCTCCCACCCCTACAGAGCTGCTCTCCCACCCCTACAGAGCTGCTCTCCCACCCCTACAGAGCTGCTCTCCCACACCTACAGAGCTGCCCTCCCACCCCTACAGAGCTGCTCTCCCACCCCTACAGAGCTGCCCTCCACCCCTACAGAGCTGCTCTCCCACCCCTACAGAGCTGCCCTCCCACCCCTACAGAGCTGCTCTCCCACCCCTACAGAGCTGCTCTCCCACCCCTACAGAGCTGCTCTCCCACCCCTACAGAGCTGCTCTCCCACCCCTACAGAGCTGCTCTCCCACCCCTACAGAGCTGCCCTCCCACCCCTACAGAGCTGCTGCTCCCACCCCCTACAGAGCTGCTCTCCCACCCCTACAGAGTTGCTCTCCCACCCCTACAGAGCTGCTCTCCCACCCACCCCTACAGAGCTGCTCTGCCACCCCTACAGAGCTGCCCCCACCCCTACAGAGCTGCTCTCCCACCCCTACAGAGCTGCTCTCCCACCCCTACAGAGCTGCTCTCCACACCTACAGAGCTGCCCTCCCACCCCTACAGAGCTTCCCTCCCACCCCTACAGACCTGCCTCTCCCACCCCTACAGAGCTGCTCTCCCACCCCTACAGAGCTGCCCTCCCACCCCTACAGAGCTGCTCTCCCACCCCTACAGAGCTGCTGCTCTCCACCCCTACAGAGCTGCTCTCCCACCCCTACAGAGCTGCTCTCCTACCCCTACAGAGCTTCCCTCCCACCCTAC